>NC_053391.1:95264460-95413525 GCF_905171765.1 Bufo bufo
AATGACACCGGTCTGTCACTCAGATGGGTATGCGCTGCAATCCGGTATGCGGGCAGTGGCTCAGTGCCTGGTTCCCTAAAGGTCCCAGACACTGCTGCTAGTTTTGCCAGTTCGTCTGCCTGGTTGTTACCTGCTGTCAAAGGTTCGTCCCCTTTTTGATGCGCCGGGATTTTTATGATGGCTGCTTCCGCCACGTGTGCCATACCCCACTCCCACAGCTCCTCCAGGACTGACACATGAGCCAGAGGTTTGTTTTGGCTGTCCACAAATCCTCTTCTCTTCCAAACGTCCAGGTGCAATGTGAGGGAGCGAACTACATATGCGCTGTCGCTATATATAACTCGTTTCCCTGGAGGGTGAAGAAGCACGGCCTCTTTAACCGCCTCCAGCTCTGCCCGCTGTGCTGACATGTGACCTGGTAACCGGACAAGATTCTGGGTACCAGTGGTCTCATCCAGCACAGCAAAACCTGTGACATATTCCCCATCCAGATAGAACCGAGAGCCATCAACAAAGATGACTCTGTCATCTGGATGCTTGTCAGTCCTGAACACCCGTGGAGAGTCGTCCATTACCGGAGGGCCACAGTCATGTTCAGTTCCAGTCAGGTTCAGCAACTGGGACAAAACATACTTGGCCTTGTGGTCCACCTGCAGATTCCGGCCGCTGAGATCCATGATCCATCTCCCGAATCTCTGTTGGGAGACTCCAGGGAGAGTATCACGGAGCAAAAGGGTCAGCGGTGAATGTGGAGTCTGCAAAGTGAGGGGCCGGAAGCCAACAATATGCTCAGTGGTCTTAACAGCATAGTGTATGGCTGCCAATTGCTTGGCGCATTCATCGAACCCTCGTTCGAACGGCGAAAGCAGCCTGGAGAAATATCCCAGCGGTCTGGTCTCGTAACCTACTTTCTGTACAAGGACAGCTGAGATAGACTCCATCCCTGCATGCGCCTGTATGGCCATTTCCCCATCTGAATGTGGAGTGGCCAACACAGGCGCCGAGGAGAGGTCCCTTTTCAGGGTTGAAAAGGCCTCCTCCTGCGCATCGGACCACCCTTTGATTGAGGGTTCCTCTCCTCGAAGGAGTTCGTAGAGAGGTTTCGCTTTGGCCGCGAAATCCTCTATGAACTCCCTCATGAAGTTGGCAACCCCCAGGAATTTTCTCAAATCCTGAAGGGTGCCAGGCCTGGGTAACTTTACCATGGCTTCCACCCGGGACGTCATGATTCCTTTGGTTCCACAGGAAATTTGGACCCCAAGGAAAGTTACCTCCGCTTTAGCCAAATTTGCCTTATGGGGACTCAGTTTGAGTCCTGACTTTGCCAGGAGTCCCAGCAGCTCTTTCAACAGAACCAAGTGTTCCTCCAAGGTTTCTGTATGCAAAAGCAGGTCATCCACGTATTGCAGGAGGCATTCCGGCCGTGAGAACACACTCAGCACAGCCGCCAATGCCTGATGGAAATACGTGGGGCTGCTATGGAACCCCTGGGGCAGTACAGCAAACATGTACTGTTTGTCCCCCACCGTAAAAGCGAATTTGTACCGACACGACTCCGTGAGTTCGATGGAGAAGAACCCGTTGGCAACATCGATGGTCGAGAATACGCGGCTTTCGCCACTTATTCTGGCCATGATGTCGGGAGTTTGGGCCACCACTGGGGCTGACATTGGGGTGTATTTATTAAGGACACGGAGGTCTATGGTCAGCCTCCATGCGTTTGTGTCCTTTTGCTTAACTGGCCAGAGGGCATTGTTGCACTTTGAGTTGCCCTCAATGACCACACCCCTAGTCTTCAATTCAAGGACAGTGTCCATAATTGAATGGGTGGCCTCTGGTGGAAATCGATATTGGCGTTGAGGTGGAGGGTCAGGACCCTGTATGTCCACCAAAACGCCAATCAATCTGCCACAGTCATTCTTATTTTGGGCCCACAGATCAGGGTGCTCGTACACAATAGGCTCAAGGTCTGGATTGTGCGAGACCTCAGGCCACTTGTGTTCCAGCAAATCAGTAGAGTTATCTACTGCTGGCAAAGGTGGTCCCAGACACTGGCGTTGAATGACAAACACCTTGGCTCGTCTGGGACCCTTCCACACAATGCAATTTGCCAGATCCAGGATCCACCCATTTTGTGTCATTACATCGGTTCCGATAATGTTATCAGAACCGGGGTAATACCACATGGGTATCCTGAGGTTAGTGCACCTGGTAATCTGAACGATTACCTCATCAATTCTGTGGGCCTTCACCCCCCCCTTGTTGGTGATCAAATCCGATCACCACACACTGGGGGCTGTTGGGGAGTAGATCATGTTTGATATTGGTAATGGATATTTCCGCCCCAGTATCAAGCATGATTTCCGTTTCTTTATCTTTTATCGTGGCTTTTATATGGGGTCTCCCTGAAGGATCCAGTATGATTGGACATACTGGTGCCAATTCTTTAGGGACCCCTAATCTTCAATCGATATCCACCAGACTCCCAGTAGGTATTTGTGTGGTACATACTGCCACTCTTGTGCCCTGTTCCTGATCCTTAGGTGTGGAATCTCTTGATTCCACGCCCCCTGGGACATTCATGACCGCCACGCATTTTGGTGCTTGTCCTGATGAATGTCCCAGATTCATATCAACCTGTTCCCCCACAGGTCTGGCATAATTAGGCTTCATCCTGAAACCGTTATTATTGCCGTTTTTCTCCGAATTTGTCCGGTTAATCTTTAACCACTGTGGACAATTTCTTTTTATGTGCCCCTCTTGTAAGCACAGGAAACAACGAAAGTTTCCTGCCCTTTCCAGCGGTGGGGCCGTGGGGCGGACAGTTGATGCATACCTCGTGTGTTGTACCCGGTCGTCTTGCGACCTACCGTATACAGGCACACGCTCCCTCACTTTCACAGACTTCTTACTGAGCAGTATGTCTTGTCTACACTGCTCAATAATCATGGCTGCGTCCGTGAGGGATGGCTCCCTAGCTGCACTCAGCCGGATTGCAGTATCAAGATATGGGAATTTTTCCACAAACATGCGCACCATGCCTTGTGGAATCCCAATACCCTGATCTTTGGTAACCCTCCTGTACATCGCTTCAAACCGACTACACAATGACAAGGGTTCATCATGTATAGTAGGCTTAAACTTTGACAGGACCTCTGGAGTGACATCCCAATGACCCGTGGCCAGTCTCGTGAGTATGGAGAGGCGCTCCTCCTTATCATGAAACTGGCCATTCGTGGGTCGCATCCTCCCCGTTACCTCATACCTTTGATTAAGGTGTGTTGGTAACCATAATCTGAACAGCTCCATGCGATATTCCGGAGCCACTGAATATTTGTTACAGTGACCTTCGAAAATATCGCATGAAGCGAACGGATCTACATGGGGATCATATTTCGGGATCTCCTTGCAGATCCGTAACAGGAAGTTTATCCTTTCCATACTGGAATGGTTAGGATACACCTCTTCCTGTTTCTCCGGACGTGTTGGCGGATTGGAAGTGGAATATACCCCTCCACTTTCCTCTCCCCAACAGTTGTCCTGGTAACGGTTGCTACCCCTATTCTCCCCGGATGACGGGGTGAATTGTAGAGACCGTTCCACCTGTCCCCTAGTGTCTACCAATGCGGATGTATTATCCGTCGAAGACCCTGGCGTTGCCGCCGCTGTCTCCCCCTGTGCCATTTCCGAAACACAAACTTGTTTCGTGGGCACCATACCGTTGGTACTAGGCCTGGACAAATTGGAGATTGCCCGCTGCAAATCTGCAATGGTTTGCGTCTTTGCAGCCAGGTCCTCCCTCATCTGAACAATCAGGGAATCCGTAGATACCATATTGTTCCTGTACTGATTAATCTCAGTGTACAGCCGGAGTAGCTCTCTGTCCATGTCAGAGTAGAGACTGTCCTTATCCGAGAGTCTCGACTCTAACACACAGATTTCTCTGCCCCTCTCGACTGTACACTGGGCTTCGTCTTGTAATTGAACCTCTAGTGTGTGAATTCTTCTATAGTTATCAACACAACAATTGCAGTGGAAGTTTGCTTTGTCCGCAGCCTCCCCTGCCTTTCTTGTGATGGCAAGTATCTCTGTGTGTTCCGCCCTCCAAATGGTATCCTCATAGGAAAGAACCAATTTGGCTAGCATTTGGAGGCGTTTGGTGGTCTTGTTAAAGACACTCCTACTAATACAAACCCGGTCATGAGCGTACACCTGGTCCAGTAAAGCAGACCACAGCAGCTCAGCGGATTTATATGTAGTAGGAACAATGGGATTAAAAGTGCTGTTTTTGGCTAAGTGTTGGAGTGTGGAGAAGTTCATACTCACCGTTTGCTGAGCGTCCATCTTCTTGTTGGTGCTGTACTTTCTTGTCCCTTGCAGCTGCTTGAAAGAAGTCCTTTTCTTCCGGATCGCTTCTTTCTGACCAGCTGGACTTTTATGTACCTCCAACGAAGATGGATCTCTTTCCGTGACGTATCCTTCTTCTCTTACCCCAGCGACGGTGACCGTGTAAAGCAAATACAAAAATATTAATTCACAGAACAATTATAGATTCTCTGCAAAAGATTTTGTTCTATTTCTGGTACTGTAAGGGAGGTATCGCTTCTCCTGTACGAATTATCGGGTCCTAGACGCTCAGACACTCCGCTGACCGCGTCTCTCCTGCCCGCTAATTCACAGTACTAGCGACCCTCAACCTTAAGACCAAAAATAAACGCAAAATCCACGCAGTGGGCCTGGCTCGCCAATGTAAAGGGGGAATATTAATCACCAATATTTATGCAAATATCGATAATTAATATTCATAAATGGGAGGAGCCGTCTATTGATAACTCCGCCTATTTATACCTTTATATAATAATTACACAATACCTTCGCTATGCTCTACACTGATCACTTATGCTAACTGCAAGCGCCTTACTAACTCTCTACCGCTAACAAGTACACGCCACACAAAAGGGTACAAATATAACAGTATTTATTACACCACGCAATACACTAATAATACACTACGCACGCAGTACACTACAATACAGCACTAAATATACAATCCTAAACTACACTACACATTCCCATTTCCACCCATCAACTAACTATACAATACACACATTCAATATTAACAGCCCACCCACCTAGTACTGTATACTATCCCTACAGGGCAGACGAAGATAGACGGTGGTCTTACAAGCCGACCACCAAGCACAAATATACCACAGGAGGGGATTAGAGTGATCAGGGCGACAAGGGGTGTAAAGGGGTACCAGGATCAGGGGAAAAGGGGTAGGGATACAGAGGGTTCCAGGGGATATATACCAGGGGATAGCAGGAGGGAGTATCTGAGGGTTACCAGGGGAGTGAGATAGTACAGGGGGGGTCCGGTGGGTATATATAGTGCAGGGGGGGTCCGGAGGGTATATAGAGGGCAGGGGGGGGGGTCCGGAGGGTATATGGAGTACAGGGGGGGTCCAGAGGGTATATAGATAGTGCAGGGGGGGGGGTATATAAAGATACTTAGGGTTAATGCTCGTTGTCCAGGGGTCGCTCGTTCGTCTAGGGGTGCTCGTCAGTCCAAGGGGGTCTCCTTCAGGGTGGGTGGGCGGCCGGCTCTCTCTTTCCTAGTGCAGGCCTGCCGGACTTATATGTCCGGCCGCCTGCACTGCCGTACCGCCCACACAGCGGCGCGCGAGCGCGCACCACAGTGCAGGACACGTGGGCCGGCGCGGTGAGATGACGTCACCGCGCCTGCCCGCGCGTCCCTGCACGCGCACCGCAGGGCCGCGTGCACTAGCTGACAGGCAGGAGATCCTTTGATCTCCCGTCTGCAGCTCTTAGCATTCTGGACATCGCAATGGTAATTGCGATGCCAGAATGCGCATAATAGAGTGAGCGGAGGTATCTCCTCTCCCTCTATTATGCTTAATTATCTTCAGCAGGGCTGCAGATAATTAGAACAAAAGGATTCAAATTCTATTGAATTTGAATCCTTTTGAGGTCACCAGAATGACCGGACCTTGTTCGGTCATTCTGGCGCCTTCACCCAGATTACATCAATGTAAATGCTTGGGGCACATTTACATTGATGCATCTGTGTCCATGTAGGGGGGGGGATTTATATGGTATGGGGATATATTCATATATATAAGATATACAGGGGACATTATAGGATACAGGGGGCATTATAGATAGATATATATAAATATATATATATCTATCTACCTATTAAAGGGGGCACATACATATATGAATTCCCACAGGGGCATGAATGAGCCCCTGGGGAATATCAGAGGCAGATGGGCGCAGGTGCTGGGCACATCTGCGCACATCGCCCTCTGAGGGGCTAACATATACATGGCACATGCATATATCACATTATGTGAATTCCCACAGGGGCATGAATGAGCCCCTGGGGAATACCAGAGGCAGATGGGCGCAGGTGCTGGGCACATCTGCGCACATCGCCCTCTGAGGGGCTAACATATATATACATATATATATATGCATGCCCAGTAGGCATGCATATATATTTATGTATACCTGCCACCCTTCCTCAACACCTTACATCACAAAAAGTACAACAGCAAGCGATCAAAAAGGCGTTTGCCCACCAAAATAGTACCAATCTAACCGTCACCTCATCCCGCAAAAAATGAGCCGCTACCTGAGACAATCGCCCAAAAAATAAGAAAACAATAGCTCAGAATATGGAGACACTAAAACATAATTTTTTGTTTTAAAAAAGCTGTTATTGTGTAAAACTTACATAAATAAAAGAAAATTATACATATTTGGTATCGCCACGTTCGTATCGACCGACTCTATAAAAATATCACATGACCTAACCCCTCAGATGAACACCGTAAAAAATGTAAAATAAAAACTGTGCTAAATAAACCATTTTTTGCCACCTTACATCACAAAAAGTGTAATAGCAAGCAATTAAAAAGTCACACGCACCCCAAAATAGTGCCAATAAAACCGTCATCTCATCCTGCAAAAATCATACCCTACCCATGGTAATCGCCCAAAAACTGAAAAAATTATGGCTCTCAGACTATGGAAACACTAAAACATGATTTTTATTGCTTCAAAAATGAAATCATTGTGTAAAACTTACATAAATAAAAAAAAAGTATACATATTAGGTATCACCGCGTCCGTATCGACCGGCTCTATAAAAATATCACATGAACTAACCCCTCAGATGAACACCGTAAAAAAAAAAAAAAAAAAACTGTGCTAAATAAACCATTTTTTGTCACCTTACATCACAAAAAGTGTAATAGCAAGCGATCAAAAAGTCACACGCACCCCAAAATAGTGCCAATAAAACAGTCATCTCATCCTGCAAAAATCATACCCTACCCAAGCTAATCGCCTAAAAACTGAAAAGATTATGGCTCTCAGACTATGGAAACACTAAAACATTATTTTTTTTGCTTCAAAATTAAATCATTGTGTAAAACTTACATAAATAAAAAAAAAGTATACATATTAGGTATCGCCGCATCCGTGACAACCTGGTCTATAAAAATACCACATGATCTAACCTGTCAGATGAATGTTGTAAATAACAAAAAATAAAAACGGTGCCAAAACAGCTATTTCTTGTTATCTTGCCTCACAAAAAGTGTAATATAGAGCAACCAAAAATCATATATACCCTAAACTAGTACCAACAAAACTTCCACCCTATCCTGTAGTTTCTAAAATGGGGTCACTTTTTTGGAGTTTCTACTCTAGGGTGCATCAGGGGGGCTTCAAATGGGACATGAAAAAAAAACAGTCCAGGAAAATCTGCCTTCCAAAAACCGTATGGCATTCCTTTCCTTCTGCGCCCTGCCCTGTGCCCGTACAGCAGTTCACGACCACATATGGGGTGTTTTTTGTAAACTACAGAATCAGGGCCATAAATATTTGGTTTTGTTTGGCTGTTAATCCTTGCTTTGTTACTGGAAAAAATTGATTGAAATGAAAAATTTGGCAAAAAATTGAAATTCTGAAATTTCATCTCCATTTGCCAATAACTCTTGTGGAACACCTAAAGGGTTAACAACATTTGTAAAAATCAGTTTTGAATACCGTGAGGGGTCTAGTTTCTTAGATGGGGTTACTTTTATGGAGTTTCTACTCTAGGGGTGCATCAGGGTGGCTTCAAATGGGACATGGTGTAAAAAAAAACAGTCCAGCAAAATCTGCCTTCCAAAAACCATATGGCATTCCTTTCCTTCTGTGCCGTACCGTGTGCCCGTACAGTAGTTTACGACCACATATGAGGTGTTTCTGTAAACTACAGAATCCAGGCCATAAATATTGAGTTTTGTTTGGCTGTTAACCCTTGCTTTGTTACTGGAAAAAATTTATTAAAATGGAAAACTTGCCTAAAAATTTAAATTCTGAAATTTCATCTCCATTTGCCAATAACTCTTGTGGAACACCTAAAGGGTTAATGACGTTTGTAAAATCAGTTTTGAATACCTTGAGGGGTGTAGTTTCTTAGATAGGGTACATTTATGGAGTTTCTACTCTAGGGTTGCATCAGGGGGGCTTCAAATGAGACATGGTGTCAAAAAAAACAGTCCAGCAAAATCTGCCTTCCAAAAACCGTATGGCATTCCTTTCCTTCTGCGCCCTGCCGTGTGCCCGTACAGTAGTTTACGACCACATATGGGGTGTTTCTGTAAACCACAGAATCAGGGCCATAAATATTGAGTTTTCTTTGGCTGTTAACCCTTGCTTTGTAAAAGTTAAAAAAATATTAAAATGGGAAATCTGCCAAAAAAGTGAAATTTTGAAATTGCATCTCTATTTTCCATTAATTCTTGTGGAACACCTAAAGGGTTAACAAAGTTTGTAAAATCAGTTTTGAATACCTTGAGGTGTGTAGTTTCTTAGATGGGGTCACTTTTATGGAGTTTCTACTCTAGGGGTGCATCAGGAGGGCTTCAAATGGGACATGGTGTAAAAAAAAACAGTCCAGCAAAACCTGCCTTCCAAAAACCGTATGGCATTCCTTTCCTTCTGCGCCCTGCCGTGTGCCCGTACAGTAGTTTACGACCACATATGGGGTGTTTCTGTAAACCACAGAATCAGGGCCATAAATATTGAGTTTTCTTTGGCTGTTAACCCTTGCTTTGTAAAAGTTAAAAAAATATTAAAATGGGAAATCTGCCAAAAAAGTGAAATTTTGAAATTGCATCTCTATTTTCCATTAATTCTTGTGGAACACCTAAAGGGTTAACAAAGTTTGTAAAATCAGTTTTGAATACCTTGAGGTGTGTAGTTTCTTAGATGGGGTCACTTTTATGGAGTTTCTACTCTAGGGGTGCATCAGGAGGGCTTCAAATGGGACATGGTGTCAAAAAAAACAGTCCAGCAAAACCTGCCTTCCAAAAACCGTATGGCATTCTTTTCCTTCTGCGCCCTGCCGTGTGCCCGTACAGCGGTTTACGACCACATATGGGGTGTTTCTGTAAACTACAGAATCAGAGCCATAAACATTGATTTGATTTGGCTGTTAACCCTTGCTTTGTAACTGGAAAAAAAAAATATTAAAATGGAAAATCTGCCAAAAAAGTGAAATTTTGAAATTGTATCTCTATTTTCCATTAATTCTTGTGGAACACCTAAAGGGTTACCAAAGTTTGTAAAATCAGTTTTGAATACCTTAAGGGGTGTAGTTTCTAGAATGGGGTCATTTTTGGGTGGTTTCTATTATGTAAGCCTCGCAGTGACTTCAGACCTGAACTGGTCCCTAAAAATTGGGTTTTTGAAAATTTCTGAAAAATTTCAAGATTTGCTTCTAAACTTCTAAGCCTTGTAACATCCCCAAAAAATAAAATATAATTCCCAAAATGATCCAAACATGAAGTAGACATATGGGGAATGTAAAGTAATAACTATTTTTGGAGGTATTACTATGTATTATAGAAGTAGAGAAATTGAAACTTGGAAATTTGAAATTTTTTTAAAATTTTGCTAAATTTGGTATTTTTTTATAAATGATTTTATAAATGATTAAATGATTTTACCAGTGTCATGAAGTACAATATGTGCCGAAAAAACAATCTCAGAATGGCCTGGATAAGTCAAAGCGTTTTAAAGTTATCACCACTTAAAGTGACACTGGTCAGATTTGCAAAAAATGGCCTGGTCCTTAAGGTGAAATAAGGCTGTGTCCTTAAGGAGTTAAGGGGTATTTCTATAGCAGACCTTTTTGGCATATTCCATAAAAGTTCAATAGGTGCAGGTCCTACCTATTGGGCCTGCATTTGTCAGCTGTAGTGTATGTGCGGTAAAACAGGGGGCGCACTACTTGGGGTTTATTTTTTAAAGTACATATTTTGTCTTTACGACGGTTGCAATGAAGTAACAAGGGCACAGGGCCCCTTTTATTGATATGGATGGTACCCAGGGTAGGAATGCCAGAGTGGTGTAGGGTGGCCTAATGTCCCTTAATGGTGTTGCCCTTGTCACGGTGCTCCTACCTGGATACGCTGGAACCCCAGGCGTGGCCTTCCTGAACCGCAGAAAAGGGATAGTTGATGAAGAGGATGAAGAACAAATTGAGTCCAGACCTTGTGATGAGGTTAACAACAGCTTTAGGCTACATGCACATGACAGTATGTGTTTTTTTTTGCGGATCCATTGTAACAATGCCTAAAACGGACATTGCGGGGCTACAGAACAGACATACTGATGCGGACAGCACCTGGTGTGCTGTCCGCATTTTTTGCGGACCCATTGAAATGAATGGGTCCGGATCCTATCCGCAAAAAAATCGGAACTGACACGAAAACAAACAACGTTCG
This sequence comes from Bufo bufo, assembly GCF_905171765.1. Lineage (NCBI taxonomy): Eukaryota > Metazoa > Chordata > Amphibia > Anura > Bufonidae > Bufo > Bufo bufo. Next base: position 95,275,269 of record NC_053391.1, read on the forward strand.
TGTGCATGTAGCCTTACTTGAATAAACTTTCTTCCAACACGATTAACAGGCTTTGTCTTGACTTCCAGCAGGCTTTGGCATTAACTTTGGCAGGCAAACAAACTGAACTTTGCTACATCAGTTGCTCTCTGGCTCCGCTGTGCTGACAGGACAACTGTAGAATTTACTGTACTTTCTCTGTAATCTGGTCTCTAACTTTATCCAGGGAACTTTCTCCTCCTGGCTTCTGAGGCTTCAGGCTTTGGCCTCTGTGTCCAGCAGAGCTGAAGGTGCTCTTGCTGTCTTAGGCAAGGCTCGTCCAGCAGGGACGAGCACCTGCTTCCTTCCCTAAGCAGGGGGTACTCTCCAACCTTCCCCTAGCAGGGGGCAAGCTGAACTGACTTCTAGCTAACTAAACTCCTCCCTAGAAGGAGAAAAGAGAGAATGGAAAAAAGGTTCCATCCTCTCCAAGTGTTGCTCTGCCATGTTTGCTGCCATCTGCTGGTGGACCAGGCATATTACACTTAAACATAACAGTTGCATAGAAATAGATATACACATTATGCAGGACCTGGAAAGTAATACACAGAATGACATTAGGTTAACCATAAGAGATAGTAGCAAGGCGCAGAGGTGGTAACGGCACTCTGGGGCATTACATATGCAGAGGTGGCCACGCGTGCGCAGTTCTCTCCATTCCCTTCAAAGAGAGTTCTGTTCTGTTCTTGAGATGTTAGCAGGTCCCAGATCTAATAGACTTTTACAGCATATCCTGTGGCTACTTTTAAGATGGGAATACCCATTTAGTATCAACTGTGCTTGGCTTTGTGGGGAAATAGTTCTAGCAGAATTGACCCCTGCCAGACATCTCAACATTGCAGGTGGTTAAAGAAAGAACCGTATTAAATAAAGGTACGAGTTCTTTAACAGTTTTTTTTACTTTGCATATAATCATTACTAAAAACTGACGAACATACAAACCTATGCAAACATACCAATAAATCACGTTATAATATATTGGATGGGTGCTAGAGACGTAATCTCAAACAGTATATTAGCGTTTTTGATGCAGGGACATTTGGGATGATTGCACACACAGTTTTTCAGAAAGACACTGCAGTTTTTGGGAAATATATAGTACCTTGAAAAATTATTCATACCCCTTGAACTTTTCTAAATTTTTTCACCTAGGTTAGGCCTCTTTCACACGGGCGTCATATTTTTGGCCCGGATAAGAGGCGGGTGCGTTGCGGGAAAATGCGCGATTTTTTTTCTGCCTTAATCTACTTGTTCTCGCAGCCGGCATCTCTTCTGTCTTCTGTGAGCAATAGGACCTTTGATGACGTGACTACGCTCATCACATGATCCATCACCAGGGGAAATAATAATGATCGGGTCTCCATCCCGATCGTCTCCTAGTAACCGTGTGTGAAAATCGCACCGCATCCGCACTTGCTTGCGGATGCTTGCGATTTTCACGCAACCCCATTTATTTCTATGGGGCCTGCGTTACGTGAAAAACGCACAAAGAGGAGCATGCTGCAATTTTCACGCAACGCACAAGTGATACGTGAAAATCACCGCTCGTGTGCACAGCCCCATAGAAATGAATGGGTCAGGATTCAGTGCGGGTGCAATGCGTTCACCTCCCGCATTGCACTCGCGTGGAATACTCGCCCGTGTGAAAGGGGCCTTATAGAAGAGGACATTAAAAAAAAAATTATTTTTATTAGACCTCAGATCAGACCAGCAATCAGACCCCCAATGTTAATCAGACCTCAGCTCACAGTCCCAATCAGACCCCCAATGTTAATAAGACTCTCAATCAGACCTCACATCAGACCCCTAATGTTAATAAGACCCACAATCAGACCTCAGCTCAGACCCCAATGTGAATAACCCCCAATCAGACCCCCATGCCTCAGATTAGAAGCCAGCCTCAGAGCACATAAAATAAAAAATCTATATACCTCTCCTGCTACAGACGCCGCTCTTCGCCTCCAGTGATCTTCTTCCTCACGCTGTATGCAGCCACGGCACAGCTGATAGCCGAGGTTCAGGAAGCGGGGGGTACAGAGCCTGGGGAGCTCTGCATTCACCGCTTTCCGGTCCTCTGGTACTAATGAGTGTTTTCATAAAGGAAGCGCTCATCAGTATTCACCCATAAGATGCACCAACATTTTCCCCCCACTTTGGATGGAAAAAAGTATGTCTTAAAGGGCAAAAAGATTTTATGTGATACACCAACATAAAGTAGCAGGTCTGTGTGAAGTGAAAAGAAAATGATACATGGTTTTCAATTTTTTTAATAAAAATCTGGAACGTGTGGGATGCATTTGTATTCAGACCCCCTGAATGCAAATCTGGTTGTCCAGGTGGGCGGAGTGACAGCTCTGTTGGGAGTGGTCACTCTGCCCACCTGGACAACCAGATCAGGTGTAGGGCAGACCGTTCCTCTTTTGTATATTTTCTGATTTCAGAAAGGTGTTTTGTTGTTTTAAATATTGTCTTTCCCAGTAGAGGCATGCTCCTAGTTATATACTGAATGTGATTCCGTGACAATATTATTTGGAGACCATCCAGTGTATACCACCACTCACTGTGTTTAATTATAGTTTGGATGATAGTGGCAGCCAGAATTATGATGCAATTTGGTGCAAAATGTTCCATCTTAGGCTATGCCACCTTTCCTACTAAAGCACAACCCTTTTCCATTTAGTCATGACCCCTTGGCAGACTAGGTGCAATGGATTTTTCTAAAACTGGATGCACCAAACTGCACCAATTTTTTGCATGATTTACGACAATGTTTAGTAAATGTGAGACACTGTGTGTGAAGCCAAAGTTAAGAAGCAAAGAGAACAACAAAGTACTTAGCCCAGAACTTTTTTATTGTAGGGGATCTATTACTAATGCGTGCATTGTGGGAGTACAAGTGGGGGGACTTTTGGAAGCACTATAATCATGTGGGGGGCTATGTATATGGTACTGTTATTTCTTCAGTATAGTATTTAGGGGCAATGGGCACAGTACTGGGGGTAGCAACAGGCTGCCAATATTGGGGCACCAAGAGCAGGGGGAATGATGGAATCGTGAGGAACCTAATATGTTTTTGTGGCAAACCCGGCAGAAAGATGTCATCATGGTGGTTTGGTCCTAATGGATGAGGAAAGAGAGTTTACATCAGAGGAAACATCACTGGATGTAATAAGTATGTGGTGCTGTACTCTCCTGTACGTTTGGTAGTGCTGAATGTAAAGTCTAGCTAAATAAGTCTTTAGTACTAGGCAAGGAGGAAGGGGGATGGATCAGGGGCAGGGGCGCACACATACATATTTCACATTCACCACACAGTAAAATGGCCTGCCTGCAGCGTTCTGCTGTCCGCTTGATGAAACTGAGCCAAACGGATCCGTCCTGACACACAATGTAAGACAATGGGGACGAATCCGTTGTCTCTGACACAATCTGGCACAATAGAAAACGGATCCGTCTCCCATTGACTTTCAATGGAGTTCATAACGGATCTGTCTTGGCTATGTTACAGATAGTACAAACGGATCCGTTCATGATGGATGCATGTGGTTGTATTATAGTAACGGATCTGTTTTTGCAGTAGCGGTACGGGGACCAGGAGCGGTGCAGGGAGTGGGGAGCCAGGTAAGTATATTCATTGTGAGGGGCCTGGGCATATGGGGGAGCTGTTTGTACTCTTGGATAACCCCTTTTATGCAACGTTTAACCCCTTCTACAATTAGCAGCTCAGTCACGGGGTTGCAGGCTCTGCCTCAGGTACTGAGCAGCTGCAGGGATTCCTCTTCTCCAGGTGTGCTGTGCTATGCACAGGATCTTTCTTTCCTCCTCACCCTGCAAACACAAAGCTAACAAAGACTGTAGGAGTTCTCTCCTCTGTACTCTTCTGCTGGCTGTGAGGAATTGCCTGCAAAGCATTGCACAAGAACAGGTAGGAGGAAAGACCTTGTGTGTATCAGCATTGTACATTGTCATTGTACTGTACAGCTGTGACTTGTATTCCAACACATATAGTACAACATGCTGCTAAGTATCCCAGCAGTCAGACTGCAGGCAGGGCAGCACTTTTACGCACTCCTTTTGCAGAGCAGAGGAGAGGAAAGGCAGTCTTTGTTGACACCCACAAACATTCATAAGAACAACCTTAGAGATTGTTGTTACACGCCCCTGTAACGGGGTTCCGAAGGTGCACTCGGTCCCCCTTTAGCCGCAGACCTGCTGCTTAGCTTCGGATCTGTGTTTGACCTCGTTCCCAGGGCGGCTTTACTAGCTGGGTGGCTCCCTGCTCCTAAGTCTGCCTTGAGCGCCGAGCTGATCACTCGGTGCTCGACTAGTTGGTCTGTCGGTCATGTGACGCTGGCCACGTCACATGACCCTCACTCCCCACTATAAATACAGGCAGCCTGCTGGCCACAGGTTGCTTGTTAATTTAGGTTCCACCTGTGGTTTTGTCTTTCCTGGCGTACTTACCTCCTGCTGAATTCCTGACGATCCTCTGCCTGCTCCTTGTGTACTTTGCTGCTCTCCTGGTATTCTGACCCCGGCCTCCTCCTGACGATCCTCTGCTGACTCCTTTGGTACTACACGACTCTCCTGGTATTTATGACCCCGGCTTCTCCTGACAATTCTCTGCTTGCTCCATTTGTACTCCATTTGTAGCTTTCCTGGTATTGACTCGGTCCATTCACATTCTGTTGTTTGTCTGTCTGTCTTCCCTGCACTTAGTCCAAGCTAGGGATTGAGCTAGGGATTGCTGTCCAGGTGTCCCCTGTCATTAGGACTCGCGAGGCAAGTAGGCAGGGCCAGGGGTAAGGGTGGAGCGCAGTGGTCACTTCCCTCCCCCCTGTGTGTGTGTGTACGCGACCGTTACAGATTAACAGGCCCAATAACCACTGTATAATGAATCCTCTGGTGACCCTGACTGACCATGTCTCTAATCTGACGCAGATGGTGCAGGAGTTAGGGGAAAAACTCAGTTCTTTTGAGTTAGGGCAAGGTTCTTTCACTCCTCAGGCCTCCAGTCCACATTTTGAGCCCCAGATTAAGCTCCCAGAACCCTTTTCTGGAGACCGGAAGAAGTTTTCTCTTTTAAGGAGAATTGCAAACTTTACTTCCGTTTGCGCCCCGTGTCCTCGTGGGCATTATCATTTCCCGACTACAGGGTGATCCCTAGGACTGGGCGTTCTCTTTACCTGCTGGCGCCAGTTGTTTATCTTCTGTGGAGGGGTTCTTTCAGGCCCTAGGTACCCCCTATGATGAACCAGACAGGGCCCTAGTAGCCGAGACGGCTCTAAAGGCACTGGTTCAGGGCAATCTACCTGCGGAGGATTATTGCACCCAATTCAGAAGGTGGTGTGTCCCCTCAGGATGGAACGAACCAGCCCTGAAGAGTCAGTTTAGGTCAGGTCTGTCTGATAATTTAAAGGATCTTCTGGTCAGTTATCAACTTCCAGAGACCTTAGAGGAGATGATGACCCTTGTTGTCCGACTTGACCGACGGGTTAGAGAGAGACGACAGGAACAACAGTTCTCTTCCCAGATGGTGCTCCAGCCAGAGGCCTATCCCAGAGACAATGCTGAGGTCTCCACCGAGGAACCCATGCAGGTTGGCATGACCCGAGGGAATCTTCACCGCAGACGTGGAGAATGCTTTTACTGTGGAGATCCTGACCATTGGATCAACCAGTGTCCCAAGAAGGTCCTCTCTGTCAAGGCTCCTAAGGCAAGGCAACCTAAAGACCAGGTACACCCTGAATTTTCTAAATGTAAGCTTTTGGTACCCATTACGATTTCTCTGGTAGTAGATAAATGGCCGGGTAAGGCCTTTATTGATTCTGGCTCAGCGGCTAGCTTTATTGACTCTGAGTATGCTGTAAGATTGGGTATTCCTATGTTTGCCTTACCAACTCCTATCCATGTCATGGCTATTGATGCTACTCCTCTTATTGGTGGTACGGTGAGCTCATGTACCTCGGAGATTTCTCTAACCGTGGGTGTGTGCCACTCAGAGAGATGTTCCCTTTTAGTCCTGGAGAATCTACCGGCTGAGGTGGTACTAGGGTTGCCTTGGCTCCGACTACATAACCCCAGTATAGATTGGTCCAGTGGGGAGTTGGTGAGATGGGGGCCTAAGTGTGACTCGTGCTTGTCCGTGGTACAGGCTGGGGTCTCAGTAAAGTTTGATACCTTACCCACTGTTGTTAGGGAATATTCTGATGTATTCTCGTCACCAACCCCGGAGGTTCTACCCCCCCATAGACCTTATGATTGTACCATAGAGCTAGTAGAGGGGGCCAAGTTTCCTAAGGGGCAAATTTATAATCTTTCTAAGCCCGAACGCAAGGCCATGGAAGATTATATTAAGGAGAGCCTTGGTAAAGGGCATATTAGACCTTCTGTCTCTCCTATGGGGGCGGGGTTTTTCTTCGTTAAGAAAAAAGATGGTGGTCTTAGGCCATGTATCGATTACCGGAGATTAAATAAAATCACTGTCCAGAATAGATACTCCCTCCCATTGATTCCGGATTTATTTAACCACCTCAGCCCCCAGTGCTTAAACACCCTGAAAGACCAGGCCACTTTTTACACTTCTGACCTACACTACTTTCACCGTTTATTGCTCGGTCATGCAACTTACCACCCAAATGAATTTTACCTCCTTTTCTTCTCACTAATAGAGCTTTCATTTGGTGGTATTTCATTGCTGCTGACATTTTTACTTTTTTTGTTATTAATCGAAATTTAACGATTTTTTTTGCAAAAAAATGACATTTTTCACTTTCAGTTGTAAAATTTTGCAAAAAAAAACGACATCCATATAGAAATTTTGCTCTAAATTTATAGTTCTACATGTCTTTGATAAAAAAAAAATGTTTGGGTAAAAAAAAAATGGTTTGGGTAAAAGTTATAGCGTTTACAAACTATGGTACAAAAATGTGAATTTCCGCTTTTTGAAGCAGCTCTGACTTTCTGAGCACCTGTCATGTTTCCTGAGGTTCTACAATGCCCAGACAGTACAAACACCCCACAAATGACCCCATTTCTGAAAGTACACACCCTAAGGTATTCGCTGATGGGCATAGTGAGTTCATAGAACTTTTTATTTTTTGTCACAAGTTAGCGGAAAATGATGATTTTTTTTTTCTTACAAAGTCTCATATTCCACTAACTTGTGACAAAAAATAAAAAGTTCTATGAACTCACTATGCCCATCAGCGAATACCTTGGGGTCTCTTCTTTCCAAAATGGGGTCACTTGTGGGGTAGTTATACTGCCCTGGCATTCTAGGGGCCCAAATGTGTGGTAAAGAGTTTGAAATCAAATTCAGTAAAAAATGACGAGTGAAATCCGAAAGGTGCTCTTTGGAATATGGGCCCCTTTGCCCACCTAGGCTGCAAAAAAGTGTCACACATCTGGTATCCCCGTACTCAGGAGAAGTTGAGGAATGTGTTTTGGGGTGTCTTTTTACATATACCCATGCTGGGTGAGATAAATATCTTGGTCAAATGACAACTTTGTATAAAAAAATGGGAAAAGTTGTCTTTTGCCAAGATATTTCTCTCACCCAGCATGGGTATATATAAAATGACACCCCAAAACACATTCCCCACCTTCTCCTGAGTACGGAGATACCAGATGTGTGACACTTTTTTGCAGCCTAGGTGGGCAAAGGGGCCCATATTCCAAAGAGCACCTTTCGGATTTCACTCATCATTTTTTACAGAATTTGATTTCTAACTCCTTACCACACATTTGGGCCCCTAGAATGCCAGGGCAGTATAACTACCCCACAAGTGACCCCATTTTGGAAAGAAGACACCCCAAGCTATTCCGTGAGGGGCATGGCGAGTTCCTAGAATTTTTTATTTTTTGTCACAAGTTAGTGGAAAATGATGATTTTTTTTTTTTTTTTTTTTTTCATACAAAGTCTCATATTCCACTAACTTGTGACAAAAAATAAAAACTTCCATGAACTCACTATGCCCATCAGCGAATACCTTGGGGTCTCTTCTTTCCAAAATGGGGTCACTTGTGGGGTAGTTATACTGCCCTGGCATTCTAGGGGCCCAAATGTGTGGTAAAGAGTTTGAAATCAAATTCAGTAAAAAATGACGAGTGAAATCCGAAAGGTGCTCTTTGGAATATGGGCCCCTTTGCCCACCTAGGCTGCAAAAAAGTGTCACACATCTGGTATCCCCGTACTCAGGAGAAGTTGAGGAATGTGTTTTGGGGTGTCTTTTTACATATACCCATGCTGGGTGAGATAAATATCTTGGTCAAATGACAACTTTGTATAAAAAAATGGGAAAAGTTGTCTTTTGCCAAGATATTTCTCTCACCCAGCATGGGTATATATAAAATGACACCCCAAAACACATTCCCCACCTTCTCCTGAGTACGGAGATACCAGATGTGTGACACTTTTTTGCAGCCTAGGTGGGCAAAGGGGCCCATATTCCAAAGAGCACCTTTCGGATTTCACTCATCATTTTTTACAGAATTTGATTTCTAACTCCTTACCACACATTTGGGCCCCTAGAATGCCAGGGCAGTATAACTACCCCACAAGTGACCCCATTTTGGAAAGAAGACACCCCAAGCTATTCCGTGAGGGGCATGGCGAGTTCCTAGAATTTTTTATTTTTTGTCACAAGTTAGTGGAAAATGATGATTTTTTTTTTTTTTTTTTTTTTTCATACAAAGTCTCATATTCCACTAACTTGTGACAAAAAATAAAAACTTCCATGAACTCACTATGCCCATCAGCGAATACCTTGGGGTCTCTTCTTTCCAAAATGGGGTCACTTGTGGGGTAGTTATACTGCCCTGGCATTCTAGGGGCCCAAATGTGTGGTAAGGAGTTTGAAATCAAATTCTGTAAAAAATGACGAGTAAAATCCGAAAGGTGCTCTTTGGAATATGGGCCCCTTTGCCCACCTAGGCTGCAAAAAAGTGTCACACATGTGGTATTGCCGTACTCAGGAGAAGTTGAGGAATGTGTTTTGGGGTGTCTTTTTACATATACCCATGCTGGGTGAGATAAATATCTTGGTCAAATGACAACTTTGTATAAAAAAATGGGAAAAGTTGTCTTTTGCCAAGATATTTCTCTCACCCAGCATGGGTATATATAAAATGACACCCCAAAACACATTCCCCACCTTCTCCTGAGTACGGAGATACCAGATGTGTGACACTTTTTTGCAGCCTAGGTGGGCAAAGGGGCCCATATTCCAAAGAGCACCTTTTGGATTTCACAGGTCATTTTTTACTGAATTTGATTTCAAACTCCTTACCACACATTTGGGCCCCTAGAATGCCAGGGCAGTATAACTACCCCACAAGTGACCCCATTTTGGAAAGAAGAGACCCCAAGGTATTCGCTGATGGGCATAGTGAGTTCATGGAAATTTTTTTTTTTTGTCACAAGTTAGTGGAATAGGAGACTTTGTATGAAAAAAAAAAAAAAAAAAAAAATCATCATTTTCCACTAACTTGTGACAAAAAATAAAAAATTCTAGGAACTTGCCATGCCCCTCACGGAATACCTTGGGGTGTCTTCTTTCCAAAATGGGGTCACTTGTGGGGCAGTTATACTGCCCTGGCATTTTCCAGGGGCCCTAATGTCTGGTAAGTAGGTAAATGACCTGTGAAATCTGAAAGGTGCTCTTTGGAATGTGGGCCCCTTTGCCCAGCTAGGCTGCAAAAAAGTGTCACACATCTGGTATCTCCGTACTCAGAAGAAGGTAAGGAATGTGTTTTGGGGTGTCATTTTACATATACCCATGCTGGGTGAGAGAAATATCTTGGCAAAAGACAACTTTTCCCATTTTTTTATACAAAGTTGGCATTTGACCAAGATATTTATCTCACCCAGCATGGGTATATGTAAAATGACACCCCAAAACATATTCCCCAACTTCTGCTGAATACGGAGATACCACATGTGTGACACTTTTTTGCAGCCTAGGTGGGCAAAGGGGCCCAAATTCCTTTTAGGAGGGCATTTTTAGACATTTGGATACCAGACTTCTTCTCACGCTTTGGGGCCCCTAAAATGCCAGGGCAGTATAAATACCCCACATGTGACCCCATTTTGGAAAGAAGACACCCCAAGGTATTCAATGAGGGGCATGGCGAGTTCATTGAAAAAAAAAAATTTTGGCACAAGTTAGCGGAAATTGATTTTTTGGATTTTGTTCTCACAAAGTCTCCCTTTCCGCTAACTTGGGACAAAAATTTCAATCTTTCATGGACTCAATATGCCCCTCAGCAAATACCTTGGGGTGTCTTCTTTCCAAAATGGTGTTATTTGTGGGGTGTTTGTACTGCCCTGGCATTTGAGGGTCTCCGCAATCATTACATGTATGCCCAGCATTAGGAGTTTCTGCTATTCTCCTTATATTGAGCATACGGGTAATGAGATTTTTTTTTTCCGTTCAGCCTCTGGGCTGAAAGAAAAAAATGAACGGCACAGATTTCTTCATTCGCATCGATCAATGTGGATGAAAAAATCTCTGCCAAAAAAAGAAAAAGGAGGGGAAAGGCGTCTGCCAGGACATAGGAGCTCCGCCCAACATCCATACCCACTTCAGCTCGTATGCCCTGGCAAACCAGATTTCTCCATTCACATCAATCGATGTGGATGAATAAATCATTGCCGGGATTTTTTTTTTTATATATACAAAGTGTTTGCCAAAGTATATGAACACCGCCACCTCCTCAGCTCATATGCCTCGGCAAACATATCTTTTACTGCAGAGGAGAAATCTCGTCTTGCAGCGCCGCATACACCGACTTGCGTGTAATCTGACAGCAGCACAATGCTTCTGTCCGAATGTACATCAGTGCTGCAGCTGGTCGATCGGTTGGTCCACCTGGAAGGTAAAAAAAACAAAACAAAAAAGAAAAAACCAGGCCGCAAAGCAATAACTTTATTAACTTTAGAACAGAACATATTAACTTTTTTAAACTTTTTTAACTTTTTTACTTACCGGTAATTTTTTTTTTGTTTAGTTTTTTTTACCTTTATAGAACAAACCTCTCCTTCCCCATGGGACAATGTGCAAAGCGCAAATCGCCCAAAGATGTGGCGAAGTACGTTATGCACTTTATCCCAGGTGAAAGGAGAGGTTTGCAGCAGCTGAGAGTAAAAGGGCCCTAATAGCCCTGTGTGCCTGTCCTGTGAGATGCAATCCCTATGCTAGGTGTACCTGTGTGTGGTACTTCCGGAAACACTCTCCATAGCATAGGGCAGGGTGGTCAGCACAGTCAGGACAGAAATAGCGGGTGTCACGCCTTATTCCACTCCTGCTACAGACACGACATCTTTTTCGGGGTGACGGTTGGGTTGAGGTACCAGGAACGACACTGGGGAAATGTCGCTCGTGTAGACGGCTAACTACACTGGGGGATGGGGCCACGGAACCTCCTGGGTAAAGGAGGTTCTCGATGATCTCTTCCTGGAATTTGAGGAAAGATCGTGTTCTCCCAGCCTTACTGTAGAGAACAAAACTATTGTACAGCGCCAATTGAATTAAATATACAGACACCTTCTTATACCAGCGTCTGGTTCTGCGGGAAACTAAATACGGAGACAACATCTGGTCATTGAAGTCCACCCCTCCCATGAGCGCATTATAGTCGTGGACACAGAGGGGCTTTTCAATGACACGGGTTGCTCGCTCAATTTGGATTGTCGTGTCTGCGTGAATGGAGGAGAGCATGTAAACGTCACGCTTGTCTCTCCATTTCACCGCGAGCAGTTCTTCGTTACACAAGGCAGCCCTCTGCCCCCTTGCAAGACGGGTGGTTACAAGCCGTTGGGGGAAGCCCACGCGACTAGTTCGCGCGGTGCCACAGGCGCAAATCCGTTCTAGAAACAAATGCCTAAAGAGGGCCACACTTGTGTAAAAATTGTCCACATAAAGATGGTACCCCTTGCCGAATAAGGGTGACACCAAGTCCCAGACTGTCTTCCCACTGCTCCCCAGGTAGTCAGGGCAACCGACCGGCTCCAGGGTCTGATCTTTTCCCTCATAGACACGAAATTTGTGGGTATAGCCTGTGGCCCTTTCACAGAGCTTATACAATTTGACCCCATACCGGGCACGCTTGCTTGGGATGTACTGTTTGAAGCCAAGGCGCCCGGTAAAATGTATTAGGGACTCGTCTACGCAGATGTTTTGCTCGGGGGTATACAAATCTGCAAATTTCTGGTTGAAATGGTCTATGAGGGGCCGAATTTTGTGGAGCCGGTCAAAAGCTGGGTGGCCTCTGGGACGGGAGGTGGTGTTGTCGCTAAAATGCAGGAAACGGAGGATGGCCTCAAATCGTGCCCTGGACATAGCAGCAGAGAACATGGGCATGTGATGAATCGGGTGCGTTGACCAATATGACCGCAATTCATGCTTTTTTGTCAGGCCCATGTTGAGGAGAAGGCCCAAAAAAATTTTAATTTCGGAAACTTGGACTGGTTTCCACCGGAAAGGCTGGGCATAAAAGCTTCCCGGGTTGGCGGATATAAATTGTGTGGCATACTGGTTGGTCTCTGCCACGACTAAGTCCAAGAGCTCCGCAGTCAAGAACAGCTCAAAAAATCCCAGGGCCGAACCGATTTGAGCCGTCTCAACCCGAACTCCAGACTGGGCGGTGAAAGGGGGAACTACAGGTGCGGCTGAAGTTGGTGACTGCCAATCAGGGTTTGCCAGCACCTCAGGGATTCTAGGGGCTCTACGGGCCTGTCTTTGCGGTGGCTGCGACGGGGTAACTAGTGCACGTGCCACCGTACCAGCTTCAACTGCCCTTCTGGTGCTCGCCACGTCACCATGTTGTACGGCAGTGCTGGTACTAGGTCCAGGGAGGGCTGCGCTGCTGGTGTATGCCTCACCACGTGATCCGGCAGCGACAGCCCCACTCTGCTGCTCTTGAAGCGGATCCTGCATAACCTGTGGTCTAGCGACATGGGGCCGGGTACGCCTGGTGCTGCCAGGGACCTCCACCTCCTCGTCCGAACTTTGGGTCAGAGAGCCACTGCTTTCCACAGGTTCATATTCTGACCCGCTAGATTCATCAGATGAGGGTTCCCACTCCTCATCCGACTGGGTCAGAATCCTGTAGGCCTCTTCAGAAGAATACCCCCTGTTTGACATTTTGGACTACTAAATTTAGGGGTATTCCCTGAGACTACCCAAGAAAAAAAGCAAACCTGTCTTACAAAGGGGAGGCTAGCGAAGTACCGGAGGCCGCTGCGGTTGATAAAAAATATCAAAACTGATTTTTTTATCGCCGCAGTGCGTGTAAAATGAATGTGCAGTGATCAAAAAATATATATTTTTTGTCACTGCGGTGGGGCGGGCGTGGGTGAACGCACGTGTGGGCGACCGATCAGGCCTGATCGGGCAAACACTGCGTTTTGGGTGGAGGGCGAACTAAAGTGACACTAATACTATTATAGATCTGACCGTGATCAGTTTTGATCACTTACAGATACTATAAAAGTACAAATGCTGATTAGCGATACGCTATTCAGCGAATAAAAGTGACTGCGGTGCGGTGGGGTGGGCGCTAACTGACGCTAACTACCTAACCAAGGGGCCTAAACTATCCCTAAAACCTAACAGCCAATACTAGTGAAAAAAAAAAAGTGACCGTTTACACTGATCACTTTTTTTCCTTTCACTGGTGATTGACAGGGGCGATCAAAGGGGTGATCAAAGGGTTAATTGGGGTGCAGGGGGGTGATCTGGGGCTAAGGTGTAGTGTTGGTGCTACTCACTGTGAAGTCTGCTCCTGTGCTGGATCCAACCGACGAAAAGGACCAGCACAGGAGCAGACAAGCCATATAACAGATCATATTTACTAATATGATCTGTTATATGGCTTGTGATTGGATTTTTTAAAAATCGCCAGCCTGCCAGCCAATGATCGTTGCTGGCAGGCTGGTGACTAACTTGTTCTTTAACTTTTGCCGGCCCGCGATGCGCATGCGCGGGCCGGCTTGGAGCGAAATCTCGCGTCTCGCGAGATGACGCGTATATGCGTGACTGTGCGCAGCGCTGCCACCTCCGGAACGCGAATCTGCGTTAGGCGGTCCGGAGGTGGTTAACCAGGTTCTGGGGGCAACCTGGTTTTCCAAAATTGACCTGAAAGGGGCATACAATCTAATCCGAATCAAGGAGGGAGACAAATGGAAGACGGCGTTCAATACTCCGGTAGGACACTTTGAATATCAGGTGATGCCTTTTGGACTCAGCAATGCCCCAGCTGTGTTCCAAAACTTCATGAATGACATTTTTAGGGAGTTCTTAGGTAAATTTGTTATTGTCTATCTTGACGACATTTTGATATTCTCTCCTGACTTCGAATCCCATGTGTCTCATGTTAAACAAGTATTAGAGGTGTTGAGGGAGAATCAGCTATCCGCTAAGCAAGAGAAATGTGTCTTTGGTGTACAGGAGATTCTGTTTCTAGGGCATGTTCTGACTCCTCACGCCTTAAAGATGAATCCTGGTAAGGTACTAGCAATTAAGGAATGGGTAAGACCTTCATCCTTAAAGGCCTTACAACGATTCCTAGGTTTCGCCAATTACTATCGTAAATTTATTATGAATTTTTCCGTAATTGCTAAACCGTTGACCGACCTTACTAAGAAAGGGGCGGATTTGAAGAATTGGTCTACTGAGGCCATTTCTTCATTTGAAAAATTAAAAAAGGCATTCAGTAGCGCTCCCATTCTGATCCAGCCTGATCAGGAGAAACCTTTTATTGTGGAGGTGGATGTGTCCGAGGACGGCGCAGGAGCAGTCCTTTCACAAGGTCCTGCTACCCTCACTAACCTGAGACCATGTGCCTTCTTCTCCAGGAAATTCTCTCCCACGGAGAGAAACTACGACATAGGGAATAGGGAGCTGTTAGCCATTAAATGGGCATTTGAGGAGTGGAGGCATTTTCTGGAGGGGGCAAGGCATTGTGTAACTGTTGTCACTGACCATAAAAACCTTACATTTCTCGAGTCTGCTAAGAGGTTGAATCCCCGTCAAGCCAGATGGGCTCTGTTTTTTACTCGTTTTGATTTTTCCATTACGTTCAGGCCGGGAAGTAAAAATGTGAAGGCGGACGCATTATCTCTGAGCTTCCATGCTTTTCAACCTACTGAGGTACCACCTGAATCCATCCTACCAGCAAAAATCTTCATAGCAGCTCTTACCCAGGATATCTCGGCTCGCATTAGGTCTGAACAACATCTGACACCGGTATCCACCACAACAGATAAGTTGTTTGTTCCCGTACAATTTCGTCTCCAGCTGTTGGGTGAGTGTCACGATTCTGCCTTTTGTGGCCTTTGGTGTTGAGGGCACTAAGGATCTAGTTTCTAGATCTTATTGGTGGCCCACTCTAACTAGGGATGTCAAGTCCTACGTGTCAGCCTGTGAGGTTTGTGCCAGGTCCAAGACACCTAGGACTCGCCCTGCTGGTAACCTACGACCCCTACCCATTCCCAGTAGACCCTGGTCCCATATCTCGATGGACTTTATAACTGACCTACCGCCGGCGGAGGGTAAGACTGTAGTTTGGGTAGTGGTCGATAGGTTTAGCAAGATGGTCTATTGCATTCCCCTGTCTAAACTCCCGAATGCCAAAACTCTGGCGTCTATTTTTGTGAAAGAAATTGTTTGATTGCATGGTATCCCGGAAAAAATATTGTTTATGACAGGGGTGTGCAGTTTGTGTCCAAATTCTGGAGGGCTTTCTGTCAAAAATGTAAAATTTCATTGTCTTTTTCCTCTGCCTACCACCCTGAGAGTAATGGGCAGACTGAACGCCTTAATCAGTCTGTGGAACAATTCTTGAGGTTGTATGTTGCTGATGACCAGCAATTATGGGTGAAATTTCTTCCATTGGCTTAATTTGCTTTGAATAACCGTGTCAATTCTTCTGCTGGGGTTTCACCTTTCTTTTGTAACCATGGTTTCCATCCCCGTTTTCATTCTGGGTCATCCGTCTCCTCCTCTAACCCTGAGGCGGATAGGCTCTCCTCTGAACTGTGCACAGTTTGGGCCCGGGTTCAATCGAACTTAGAAAAGGCTCAAAGTTCTCAGAAACTCAAGGCCGATAGGAGACGTTCAAGGGGGGTGAATTTTCAGGTTGGGGATAAGGTATGGTTGTCCTCCAAGAATCTCTCTCTTAAGGTAGATTCTAAAAAGTTTGCTCCTCGTTTTATTGGACCATATAAGATCACGGAGGTGATTAACCCTGTATCATTTAGGTTGGAGCTGCCCGAGTCATTCCACATTCATAATGTGTTCCATAAATCTCTACTTAAAAAATATTTTGAACCGGTAGTACCATTGAAAGCCTCGCCTCTGCCGGTTCTTGTTAATGATGCTGTCGAGTATGTGGTGTCTAAAATAGTGGATGTCAGGAAGGTGCGTAATTCCTTGCAGTACCCGATTCACTGGAAGGGGTATGGACCTGAAGAGAGATCTTGGGTACCTGCCAGGGAGGTTCATGCTCCTAGACTTGTTCGAAAATTTCATTTAGAACACCCTGAAAGGCCATCGCCTGAAGTCTTGGGTCCGGGGGCCCCTCGTAAAAGGGGGGGTACTGTAACAGGGTTTCGAAGGTGCACTCGGTCCCCCATTAGCCGCAGACCTGCTGCTTAGCTTCGGATCTGTGTTTGACCTCGTTCCCAGGGCGGCTTTACTAGCTGGGTGGCTCCCTGCTCCTAAGTCTGCCTTAAGCGCCGAGCTGATCACTCGGTGCTCGACTGGTTGGTCTGTCGGTCATGTGACACTGGCCACGTCACATGACCCTCACTCCCCACTATAAATACAGGCAGCCTGCTGGCCACAGGTTGCCTGTTAATTTAGGTTCCACCTGTGGTTTTGTCTTTCCTGGCATACTTACCTCCTGCTGAATTCCTGATGATCCTCTGCCTGCTCCTTGTGTACTTTGCTGCTCTCCTGGTATTCTGACCCCGGCCTCCTCCTGACGATCCTCTGCTGACTCCTTTGGTACTACACGACTCTCCTGGTATTTATGACCCCGGCTTCTCCTGACAATTCTCTGCTTGCTCCATTTGTACTTTGTAGCTTTCCTGGTATTGACTCGGTCCGTTCACATTCTGTTGTTTGTCTGTCTGTCTTCCCTGCACTTAGTCCAAGCTAGGGATTGCCGTCCAGTTATCCCCTGTCATTAGGACTCGCGAGGCAAGTAGGCAGGGCCAGGGGTAAGGGTGGAGCGTAGTAGTCACTTCCCTCCCCACTGTGTGTGTACGCGACCGTTACAGCCCCCACAGCTCTGCAACTGCATGAAAACAAACTAACAGAACTAGGTAATTGAGTAAATATAATTTTTTCTTTTTTTGCCTAAAACTTGCTGAGCTTATGTATATACAGTCAGGTCCATAAATATTGGGACTTCGACACAATTCTAAATTTTTTGGCTCTATACACCACCACAATGGATTTGAAATGAAACAAACTAGATGTGCTTTAACTGCAGACTGTCAGCTTTAATTTGAGGGTATTTACCTCCAAATCAGGTGAACGGTGTATGAATTACCGTATATACTCGAGTATAAGACGAGTTTTTTAGCACATATTTTTGTGCTCAAAAAGCCCCCTCGTCTTATACTCGAGTCTAGGTCTGTCTTAGCTCCGGTAATAGCAGGCAGTGCGGGGGGCGGCGCTCACTCACTGACGTCACGCGCCTGCGCCGCCTAGTGGGAGCAGGCGCGTGACGTCAGTGAGTGAGCGCCGCTCCCCGCACTGCCTGCTATTACCGGAGCAAAAACAAAGTAAGATATCCAAATACCGTAATCAGAGTAAAGAGCTCAGCAATGAGCAATGATTAAAGTTAAAGGTTACTGATTAGTTTATAAATATACTGCTGTGAGCGTCGGGGAGGGGGATCTGTGGATGGCACTATAGGGGGATCTGTGGATGGCAGTGCCATCCACAGATCCCCCTAAAGTGCCATCCACAGATCCCCCCTCCCCTAAACAGTGCCATCATGGCACTGTTTAGGGGAGGGGGGATCTGTGGATGGCACTGTTTAGGGGGAAGATCTGTGGATGGCTCCCTGTATTTAATGCAGAGTGTGTGTGTATATAATGCACACACTCTGCATTAAATACAGGGAGTCAGAGTCAGACTCCCATCAATCTGAGTCACCCTCTTGCAGATGTGTGTATATAATGTAGAGTGTGTGCATTATATACACATACACTCTGCATTATAGCTGCATTTCCCACCCTAGTCTTATACTCGAGTCAATAATTTTTCCCATTTTTTGGTGGTAAAATTAGGGGCCTCGGCTTATATTCGGGTCGGCTTATACTCGAGTATACAGTCGTGGCCAAAAGTTTTGAGAATTACATAAATATTGGAAATTGGAAAAGTTGCTGCTTAAGTTTTTAGAATAGCAATTTGAATATACTCCAGAATGTTATGAAGAGTGATCAGATGAATTGCATAGTCCTTCTTTGCCATGAAAATTAACTTAATCCCAAAAAAAACTTTCCACTGCATTTTATTGCTGTCATTAAAGGACCTGCTGAGATCATTTCAGTAATCGTCTTGTTAACTCAGGTGACAATGTTGACGAGCACAAGGCTGGAGATCATTATGTCAGGCTGATTGGGTTAAAATGGCAGACTTGACATGTTAAAAGGAGGGTGATGCTTGAAATCATTGTTCTTCCATTGTTAACCATGGTGACCTGCAAAGAAACGCATGCAGCCATCATTGCGTTGCATAAAAATGGCTTCACAGGCAAGGATATTGTGGCTACTAAGATTGCACCTCAATCAACAATTTATAGGATCATCAAGAACTTTAAGGAAAGAGGTTCAATTCTTGTTAAGAAGGCTTCAGGGCATCCAAGAAAGTCCAGCAAAAGCCAGGATCGTCTCCTAAAAAGGATTCAGCTGCGGGATCGGAGTGGCACCAGTGCAGAGCTTGCTCAGGAATGGCAGCAGGCATGTGTGAGCGCATCTGCACGCACAGTGAGGCGAAGACTTTTGGAAGATGGCCTGGTGTCAAGAAGGGCAGCAAAGAAGCCACTTCTCTCCAAAAAAAACATCAGGGACAGATTGATCTTCTGCAGAAAGTATGGTGAATGGACTGCTGAGGACTGGGGCAAAGACATATTCTCCAATGAAGCCTTTTTCCGATTGTTTTGGGCATCTGGAAAAAGGCTTGTCCGAAGAAGAAAAGGTGAGCGCTACCATCAGTCCTGTGTCATGCCAACAGTAAAGCATCCTGAGACCATTCATGTGTGGGGTTGCTTTTCATCCAAGGGAGTGGGCTCACTCACAATTTTGCCCAAAAACACAGCCATGAATAAAGAATGGTACCAAAACACCCTCCAACAGCAACTTCTTCCAACAATCCAACAACAGTTTGGTGAAGAACAATGCATTTTCCAGCACGATGGAGCACCGTGCCATAAGGCAAAAGTGATAACTAAGTGGCTCGGGGACCAAAACGTTGACATTTTGGGTCCATGGCCTGGAAACTCCCCAGATCTTAATCCCATTGAGAACTTGTGGTCAATCCTCAAGAGGCGGGTGGACAAACAAAAACCCACTAATTCTGACAAACTCCAAGAAGTGATTATGAAAGAATGGGTTGCTATCAGTCAGGAATTGGCCCAGAAGTTGATTGAGAGCATGCCCAGTCGAATTGCAGATTTCCTAAAAAAAAGGGCCAACACTGCAAATACTGACTCTTTGCATAAATGTCATGTAATTGTCGATAAAAGCCTTTGAAACGTATGAAGTGCGTGTAATTATATTTCACTACATCACAGAAAGAACTGAAACAAAGATCTAAAAGCAGTTTAGCAGCAAACTTTGTGAAAACTAATATTTGTGTCATTCTCAAAACTTTTGGCCACGACTGTATACGGGTAGTCAATTACAGCCTGAAATCCAAAAGAAATCCCAGCAAAAATCCCAGCAGTCGTGTCTTGTATAATCGTGATGTTTTATTCAATCAAATCAAAATTGTCCTACAGCCAGGACGCGTTTCGGCAAGCATGCCTTTATCAACAGGTGAAGGTATACTTAAATGAACAGGTATATATAGAGAGATAATAATGACATCATCCACCCACCCGTGCCGGCTGTTTCCTCTAATTACAGCCTGAAGTCTGGAATGCATAGACATCACCAGACGCTGGGTTTCATCCCTGGTGATGCTCTGCCAGGCCTCTACTGCAACTGTCTTCAGTTTCTGCTTGTTCTTGAGGCATTTTTCCTTCAGTTTTGTCTTCAGCAAGTGAAATGCATGCTCAATCGGATTCAGGTCAGGTGATTGACTTGGCCATTGCATAACATTCCACTTATTTCCCTTAAAAAAACTCTTTGGTTGCTTTTGCAGTATGCTTTGGGTCATTGTCCATCTGCACTGTGAAGCACCGTCCAATGAGTTCTGAAGCATTTGGCTGAATAGGAGCAGATAATATTGCCCGAAACACTTCAGAATTCATCCTGCTGCTTTTGTCAGCAGTCACATCATCAATAAATACAAGAGAACTAGTTCCATTGGCAGCCATACATGCCCACACCATGACACTACCACCACCATGCTTCACTGATGAGCTGGCAAACTCTAATCTGGCCTTCCTGTTTTTGAGGCTCACCAATGGTTTACATCTTGTGGTGAACCCTCTGTATTCACTCTGGTGAAGTATTCTCTTGATTGTTGACTTTGACACACATACACCTACCTCCTGGAGAGTGTTCTTGATCTGGCCAACTGTTGTGAAGGGTGTTTTCTTCACCAGGGAAAGAATTCTTGGGTCATCCACCACAGTTGTTTTCCGTGGTCTTTCAGGTCTTTTGCTGGTGTTGCTGAGCTCATCGATGCGTTCCTTCTTTTTAAGAATGTTCCAAACAGTTGTTTTGGCCACACCTAATGTTTTTGCTATCTCTCTGATGGGTTTGTTTTTTCAGCCTAATGATGTCTTGCTTCACTGATAGTGACAGCTCTTTGGATCTCATCTTAAGAGTTGACAGCAACAGATTCCAAATGCAAATAGCACACTTGAAATTAACTCTGGACCTTTTATCTGCTCATTGTAATTGGGATAATGAGGGAATAATACACACCTGGCCATGGAACAGCTGAGAAGCCAATTGTCCCATTACTTTTGGCTCCTTAAAGAGGGGGAGGCACATATGCAAACTGTTGTAATTCCTACATGGTTCATCTGATTGGGATGTAAATACCCTCAAATTAAAGCTGACAGTCTGCAGTTAAAGCACATATAGTTTGTTTTATTTCAAATCCATTGTGGTGGTGTATAGAGCCAAAACCCTTAGAATTGTGTTGATGTCCCAATATTTACGGACCTGACTGTATTGCTGACCATCAGATTTACAGTGCTTTATTTTTATATATAACTCTGATAACCCCTTTAATCTTTCAGAGATCCACAGAGAGAAAACCATATCTATTTCACAGTACTACAAACCGAGAGAGAGAGAGAGAGAGAGAGAGAGAGAGAGGAAGAAAAAACTAAGAGGTCCAGAATCTGCATGGTTGAGCATTAGCATTTGAGTCAGTGGGCACATTTAGGAGCGTAGCTATAGGGAGTGCAGAGGTAGCAGTCGGGCCCAAAGACCCAAATCCATTGTTGTGGTGTATAGAGACCAAAATTTTAGAATTGTGTCGATGTCCCAATATTTATGGACCTCACTGTATAATCATTTATATAAGCAGACTTAGGCCTTATCAGGGGGTAACTATAGGGGAAGGTGCTGCTTTGGGGCCCTGACCCAGAAGGGGCCCATCCAGGAGGAGGAGGACTAAAAGATTTTGCCCCCCAGTATTACACAATGAAATTATATACAGTGGCAGTATAGACAGTGTATAAAACAGATGGAACAACTGCCGGCCCTGGTCTGAAAGAGCGATCTTTACTAGCCACAGGAATAGGGGCAGCATGAAAGGAAGGGGTTGCGAAAAAATTACTGGGGGAGGGGGGCCCCATTCAATAATTTTCTGTGGGGCCCAGTCATTTCTAGCTACGCCACTGGGCCTTATTCACACTTCAGTGATTTGGTCAGTGATTTCCATCAGTGTTTGTTAGTAGGCTTGAGCAAAATCGAATTTTGGATCATAGATCCGAAGTTGATTTGTTAAAAAACTTTTAAAATGTATGGGCTCTGTGTAGTAAAACTTTGTCTTGGCAGAAGTTATGCGAGACTTCTGTGAATGTCTTCGATATTCCTATCTGCATATTTAAAAACACTTTAAACACAAAAAAATAGGAAATAGCCAGTACCAAAGCCAACTTCGGGTTCCTATTTTAAAATGTTTTTAAATACGGCAGATAAGAATACAGTAGTAATTCCCTGAGGTCTCCCGCAACTTCGGTTGTGATTGGGTTTTGCTACACGGAGCCCATCCATTTTAATGCTGTGCGAAACGAGTAGACTTTGGATCTATGATCCGAAGCTCAATTTGCTTAAGCCCGAGGATAGGTCATCAATATTAAAATCCCAGAAAACCACTTTAAGCATCTATCAAACCAATGTCCAGACACAAAGGGAGAGATTTATCAAGACTGGCTCTTTCTGCGTCAGTCTTGATAACTCCAGCTCCGCTGGAGGATGTGCCTAATTTATGATGAGGCACATTCTTCTGCAGTCCATGCACCTAAACAGAAATATACAAAAGCTCAGAGCTGCTGTAGATTACTGGCTTCACTTGTGCCAGAAAACTGGCATAAATTAAGATAAATTTGTCACAATGCCCCCTTTCCGCATTTGTCACGACCCCTGTTAAAAAGTTACTTTTCAGGTGCAAAGGAGATGATAAATCCCCTCCAAAGTTTTATATTAAACACTTATTCTATACATATACAGCACTGACAGACATTGAGTTCTGCTTCTTTATGAATATTGAGTGCATTATGCAGTTTGTGCCAGCCTTTGCATAAGGCAGATAAGCTTTTAATTACTTTTTTCAGTTCATAAATAATCCTGTGCCTCATGCGTAATGAACTCGTACAGTTACATTTACAATGTCTGAGAATATAACCGTGAATAGATTTAACCCCTTCCCGACCGCAATCTGTATATATACGTGATAGCTGCACATACCCCGTGCAGCTAGCACGTGTATAGACGTTCTGGCAGCTCTTTAATCCAAGCACTGCAAAGCGCTTGGATTAAAGCTTCTGCCCCTGCCCTGTATGCTGTCACGGACAGCATACAGTGCAGTAATGCCGGCAAGGGACCAATCAGAGTGGCCCCTTGCCGGTGTTCTGAGATATTTTCCTACCTCAGATATTTTCCTTCCCGGCAAACTGAGCATGCTCAGTACGAGTGAAGTCCCCACCCACATGTAAAGTTCCCGCCCATTCTCCCCACCCATTCTATTTTCCTACTGCTTCTGTTCATGATCTACTGCATTCATTGTGTCTCCTATTGTCACATTCAACAATTTAAAACCAGTAGGAACTTACATGTGACAGCAGGAGACACAATGAATCCAGCAGATCGGGAACAGAAGCAGTAGGAAAATATAATGGGTGGGGACTTCACTTGTACTGAGCATGCTCAGTTCACGGGTAGGAAAATATATTAACACCTACACAGCTCAAAGAGCAACCACACAGAGAACAATTCTCATTAAATATTTCCTTTATTGGATATCCAAAAACATTAAATGGTATATCAATAAAAACATATACAAAAACAGCACATAATGGGAACACTACGATGTTACAAATAATTGTATAAAAACAGAGTAAGCTCCAAACCAATAAGGGACTAGTATCCCCCCCATACACAAATAAAGCAGTATCAGCTTGGTGGGGCACATATAGCAGTAGTAGCACCCAGGGCATGCATACAAACACACTCCAAACATTTAAGGGAGTGTAAGCCTGGGTGCAGCCCACACCAAGCAGGGACTGCCAAAGGAGAGGGGGGTAAAAAACACAATTTTAAAGTGCAAGTGCAATTAGTACCTACTGACCCTGGTCTGAAGCAGCCGCCCGACGATCGTTTCGCTAATGCTTCCTCTTGGGCCCCAAGTGATTGCAGCACCCGATGGTTGCCATGGCAAAGGCGTCCAGTGCTGCCACCTACAGGCAATCTGGAAGTATTATACTTTGCAATGCAAGAGCATTGCAAAGTATAGTACAACTATCAGCCCCACTGGATCTTCATGATCCAAGAGGGACTTGATGAAAAAAAGTGAAAATAATAAAAGTAAAAATAAATCAATAAATAAATAAAAATGTAAATAAAAAAAAGACATTGCCTTTTCCTATAAAAAAATGAAAAAATAAAATAAAATACACATATTAGGTGTCACCGCGTCCGTAACGACCGTCTCTATAAATATATCACATGATGGACCCCGTCCGATAAAAACCATAAAAATAAAATAAATAAAAAGTGCCAAAAAAGCTATTTTTGTCACCTTACATCACAAAAAGTGCAACAGCAAGCGATCAAAAAGGCTTATGACCCCCAAAATAGTACCAATCCAACCGTCACCTCATCCCGCAAAAAATGATACCCTATTTAAGACAATCGCCCAAAAAATAAAAAAGCTATGGCTCTCAGACTATAGAGACACTAAAACATCATTTTTTTGGTTTCAGAAATGCTATTATTGTGTAAAACTTAAATAAATAAGAAAAAGTATACATATTAGGTATTGCCACGTCCGTAACGATCTTCTCTATAAAACTATCACATGACCTAACTCCTCAGATGAACGCTGTAAAAATAAATAAATGAAAACTGTTCCAAAACAGCCAATTTTTGGGTCACCTTGCCCCATAAAGTGTAATAATGAATGATCAAAAAATCCTATGTACCCAAAAATGTTACCAATAAAAACCTCAACACTTTCTGCAAAAAACGAGCCCCTGCACAAGACGATCGGCAGAAAAATAAAAAACATATGGCGTTCAGAAAACCAATCCAGCAAAATCTGCCTTCCAAAAACCGTATATGGCATTCCTTTCCTTCTGCGCCCTGCCGTGTGCCCGTACAGCAGTTTATTACCACATGTGGGGTGTTTCTGTAAACCGCGGAATCAGGGTAATAAATATTGAGTTTTGTTTGGCTGTTAACCCTCAATGTGTTAAAGAAAAAAATATATAAAATGGAAAATCTGCCAAAAAAGTGAAATTTTTACATTTCATCTCCATTTTCCTTTAATTCTTGTGGAACGCCTAAAGGGTTAACGAAGTTTGTAAAATCAGTTTTGAGTAACTTGAGGGGTGTAGTTTCTATAATGGGGTCATTTATGGGGGTTTCCACTATGTAAGCCCCACAAAGGTACTTCAGACCTGAACTGGTCCTTAAAAAGTGGGTTTTGGAAATGTTCTTAAAAATTTTAAGAATTGCTTCTAAACTTCTAAGCCTTCTAACGTCCTAAAAAAATAAAATGACATTTCCAAAATGATGCCAACATAAAGTAGACATATGGGGAATGTTAAGTAATAAATATTTTATTAGGTATGACTTTCTGTTTTAGAAGCAGAGAAATTGAAATTTGGAAAATTGTGAATTTTTCAAAATTTTTGGTAAATTTGGGATTTTTTCATAAATAAAGGTGAAATATATTGACTCAAATATATGACTATCATGAAGTACAATGTGTCACGAGAAAACAATCTCAGAATGGCGTGGATAAGTAAAAGTGTTCCAAAGCTATTACCACATAAAGTGACACATGTCAGATTTGTTAATTTTGACCTGGACACTGGGGCATCAATGACCCTTGGTCATGAAAGGGTTAAGAATGCATATACAAGGAGGTAAAATGTGACTGTGGACTACTTAAAATGGCATAAATGTTTTAAGTTAACCAGAAGTATCAGATATCTGTTGATCATGTTGGTAGACAAAGTTATCAGAAATTTGATTTTTTATAGTCACTGCAAAAAAAAGGTTTAGTAAATCATTGATTATGAATGGAACAATTTATTACAGAATCATCGCTGAATACAATAGGTCAATCTGTAAAACAGATGAAGTGCCCAAGTGGATCACTGCAAAAGGTTACTTTATTGCTACCAAGTTAAATGTTCTGATTTTGTTATTAAGGAATGTGTGTCTTTATGCTCTATGTATCCCAAATGGTTGATTATGGGCAGCATATAGTTAAGTCTGGCAGTCTTGTAGTTATTTGTTGGGCTGATCCTGCCTCGTGGAAAGTGTCTAGTCATCAGAGATTAAGGAAAGACGTGCATGTCCTAACTCCTACCAAGTAGGCCCAAAGTAAAGCCTTATCCAGAAAAACACCATCCCTGAGATAGAAAGCTGCCAGAGAACAAATCAATTAAGAGAACTACCACTGAGCGAAATAGAACAGACAACCGTAGAAGTCTAGAACCATCCAGGTTGTGCACAGAATTCAGATAGTAAGGTATCCACTTGTTTATGGCCAAAAAACTTTACTGCTGGGGAAAGGGTATATTGCTTCAGCGCCCACCACACTTTGAGACAGTCTGGCCATCTGGATCCCTCAGCCCGGGAATTGCAGAAAGAGCTAATGAAAACGGAATTGCATACTTATGGTTATTTGGAGAGACTGCAAAGAGTATTTAGAGAGAGACAGGGAGTACTATTACTACTACCACCATCATTTCTGCCTATACACAGCTATTGGGAAAAGACTACACTGTGATATACTTTGGAACTATGACTTTGCTGCTATACTGTACATATGTACTACTACTCCTATGATCAATTCAGTAAAGAGACTTTGTTTATTGCAACCAAACAGGCCTGGTTATTGACTCCACCATCTGTCACCCGCCCCTGCCCTCCTGCCTTGCACCCTGCCAACTATCAACCATCAAGAACACCTCTACTACCACCAGGCAGGAGCTGCAATACCAGGATTTGCCCCAAGCGAAGAAAGGGTGCACTCTCCTATCACTGCTCAGCCCAGGGCGAGGACTGCCACCGTGAACTGTACTACTACCACCTCCATAGCCACTACCACTCCTCCCATCCTGCGCCTCCCCTGCAGGTCGCTGCATAGTTCAATCTACAGAATAACCTTAGTGTCAATCCGGAGGTAGGCAAAACAAAATCCACCAATCTGGTAGTTGCATCTGTCCAGTTTTAAGGGGGGGGGGGGAGCTCATAGGTAAATCCAAATTTGACAGAGAGAATAAATCCCTGGACCAATGTGCTATCATCAGCAATCATATGATATCACTTTTAATATTTCCAGCCCCCTTTTAAACGATTTCAAAGAAATAACTTGCACGATCCCTCTATGAGATGTTCCCTTCCTGGACAAGTTTAAGATATTTTTCAAAGTGAAAAGCAATTACTGTAGACTTCATGCACACAACTGAAATTTTGGTCCATGTCTGATCTGCATTTTTTGTGGCTGACACACAGACCCTTTATTTCTATGGGTCAGTAAAAAATGTGGACAGTACATGGATGTCATCCATGCGCTGTCCGCATCCATGTGGCCATTCCCCAAATTACGGGTTCTATTCATATCCGTTTTGCAGACAAGAATAAGACGTTCTAGTGAAGGGAGTGAGAGAATTGCAGCATGCACATGGCCGGTATCCGTATTTTGCAGATCTGCATACCACAAAATCGATACAGTCGTGTGCAATGAGGCCTCAGAGGTGATAACATGAGAACTATTGATAAGACATATTACAAAGTTACTTGTGGTCGCATGTACGATTGATTTATGCAAAGTTACGTGAAAAGTTAGTGACCATTTAATGTTAGAAAGGAAATATATTATTTTAAAATTCAAAATACTTTTGGTGATATCAGCCAGAAACAACACAATTTAGAAAAATTTGGATTTTAAGAGGTTATACTTTTGCTGTATCTAATGGTTTTCAATTAGGGTAATTTTCACAAGTTCTGGGAATTTGCCATTTTCTTTTTGGAAACAAATGGACTATCTATGCAAATGTAAAAGGTAAGAACCATGTAAATATGTAAGAGGGTCTATTTTTTGCCTGTTGCTCTTGACTGACACTGTATAACACTCATGGATGGCACAGTCGCTGAAGCCAAACAGCGGGAACAGGACTTTACTCAAATTGAGATAACAGGTGTAATGGTTACTGACAGTTGCAATGAGCTTGGCACACAACTTAGTGGTTACAGATTAAATTTAGCAAATAGCTTGATGTTAGCTGTCTCTGCTGGGCATTCTTCTTGATGGTTACAAGTAATGGCACATAGCATGGCAGTTCCAGTCTCTAATGGTACACAAATTGGCAATACAGTCTCGGATACATTAACAGAGCATCTTAGAGGCAGATTCCATGGCCTGCAAATGAGTCTCTGGTCACACATTTTATGCTAGGGCAGCACAACTACTACCTATCTCAAAACAGAAACAAGCTGGAAGTGGTCTGCAACAATCTGCAGGATACACAAGGCTTTCATTCACAGAAAACTCTCTTCCTGGAGGTCCAAGAACCACAACAGGCCAGCTTGGGGTCAAGATAGCAGAGCTGGTCTGCAGCCTCAACAGGACTCTCAGGGTCTCTGCCGCTACAGCACTGTACGCTCTCCACAATACCCACTCCATTTCTTTGTCTCACTGTCAGTCCCTTGCGCAATGTTCTCTTATTTGACAGGCTCACTGTACTCTCAATGCACTCTAACACGAAAGATCAGGAGAAGTGCCAAAATATCTCCATGACATTGGGTGGCGCTGGAGTATAATAAATTATGAAAAACACTGGATAAAACTGACATGGAAAAGGAATTAGGAATTTTAGTTGATATTAAACTGAACTGAAGCAACCAGTGTCAGGAAGCTGCTGCACAGGTTAATAAGATCACTAGGTACATTAAAAGGGACGTCATTCACGCTGCCCCACAGGCTCAGGCTGGATGATAAATGTGGTGCATGGCTAGACACTTAACTCCATACCAACTATTGATTGGCTTACTTTAAAGGGGTTTTCTGGGACTTTAATATTGATGACCTATCCCCAGACAGAATTTTTTTGCCGTAATTGTGGTGCAAAATGTTATATGTTAGGCCATGCTCCTTTTCCTATAAGTCACAATCCTTTGTCGGACTAGGCACAAAAACTTTAGATGCGCCAAATTGCACCTCTTTTTGGTACAATTCTACAATCTAAAATCTAGGTGCCCTCACATTAGAAAATATGGGCTCATGTTTTTGGGCTCAAAGAAAGGGTGGGGAGCTTAACACAGGGGATCAGTATATACGTAGATAAGATCTTACGTCCCTTTGTGTTGGCTCTCCCGTCCTATGTGAGAGACACTACAGATGTGATTAAAAAACTGGAGGGTATTCACATTGATGACCAGACCTTTCTGGCTAGCCTGGATGTTGAGGCACTCTACAGCTCCATACCCAAACATAATGGGTGTGGAGCTGTAGGGGCATTTTTACAAGAACGGGGTGTGCATTTGTGGCGGCATAACGAGTTTATATTGGAGTTACTGCAGTTCATTCTGGAACACAATGTGTTTCTGTTCGATGGCCGCCTGTTCCACCAGCTCAGGGGAGTGGCCATGGGGAACCCATGTGCACCGACCTTTGCCAACCTCTACCTGGGCTGGTGGGAACGGAAAGTGGTGTTTACTGAAGAGGAGAACAGATAGATTAAACATATAGGCCTTTGGTTACGCTATATCGACGACGTGTTGATTCTATGGTCTGGGAGTGTGAGTGACTTTAAAAACGTTGTCACTGACCTCAATAAGAATGATTTGGGACTATATTTCATGTCGGAGACTCATCAAAACCTTATTACCTTCTTGGATCTCGACATCTTTAGGAACCCTAAAGGTAATATAGACCCGCCTGTTCAGGAAGGATACACCCACTAACAGCCTTCTACGGTGGGACAGCTGCCATCCGGCAGCTCTTAAGAAAGGTATCCCCAAAGGGCAGTACCTAAGATTACGTAGAAACTGCTCTAGGATGGTGGACTACCAGGTGGCGGCCAGGGACCTTTAAAAATAGGTTTACTGACAGGGGGTACCCACGACAGGTCCTGATGAAGGCATACCAGCACTCGCTTACAGTAAACCGCGATACATTGCTGATACCACATACCAGAGATAGCGAGGGCAACCCAATTCGGATTATTGCCACATTTGATGAAGCTCAGAGAGAAGTACGGGAGGTTCTCACTCGTTTCTGGGGTATCCTTAAATCGGACCCAGATGTGGGACACCTCGTAGGTGAGACCCCAAGCATCACCTTTCGCCGTAGTTTGAGAGATCGTTTGGTACACAGCCTTGTACAACCATAGCAACCAGGGATGTGGCTCGATCGTCAACCAAAGGGCACGTTCCCTTGTAGCGGCTGTGTGGCATGCGGTGCGATAAAAAGGGAGAATAGCTTCATCAGTACTGTGACACAAAAGATTTGAAATCTGGTCATTTATCAATTGCAGGACCTTGCAACGTGTATGTGTGGCCTTCAGTACGTAGGCAAAACCATGCGGGAGTTCAGACGGAAGATAGGGGAACACCTCAATGATATCCGTAAAGAGGCGGATACCCCTATCGCGCGTCATGTCTCCATTTGCCACTCTGGAAACATCGAGGCGATCAGATTTCAAGGGATTGAAGTCATCAGAAGCACGCCTAGAGGGGGTGATTTTGATACGAAATTATTACAGAAGGAGGCAGAGTGGACGTTTAGGTTACGAACCTTACGTCCAGGAGGTCTGAATGAATACATTTCGTATACTTGCTTCCTATGAAGGTCATGTCCTGATCTACTGGGCCACTCTGGGTATCCCACTACCAGTTACCTGTGTACATCAAACTACAGGATGACATACAAAGATACGGAAAAGCACAGGGTCAGTGACGCCAAACAATCACCAAAAAGTCTATGAAGTATAACACACAGAAAGATACGATCCATGAATCAAAAATAAGAGCTCAAGGAGAACCAGGATGGCAGAACACCAAGGTCGCCGCAATAAGGCTATGCACAAAAAGTGCAAATGACCATACCTGGAGATCCATGAGCTGACTCACACATAACACAATGCATAGATATCTAGACCGACCAATGTAATAATGGGTACTCGAAATAAGAATAAGTATCTCAGTCAGGAAGAAGATGGTAACAATATGCACAAAAAATATATATAAGGGACTCACTATGAATATAGGTAGAGATCCCTATAGGCAGTGTGAGGCGATGCTAGTAACAGGACGTACCTGAGGACATGGTGATGGATGGAATGTCAGACCCTGAGCGCGAGACCTCGACGCGCGTTTCACCTCAACGGTGTGTGTTATACTTCACAGACTTTTTGGTGATTGTTAGGCGTCACTGACCCTGTGCTTTTCCGTATCTTTGTATGTCATCCTGTAGTTTCTCCATATTTTATAATAAACTAATATTTTGATACATCATTTCCACTTGTTCGTTTTGGTCTATCTTGGATGTTTTACAAGTGGCAATTGTAGCTGTCTAGTTGACAGGTGGCCTTTTTGTAGGTTAATACCTGTGTACATCATACTGTGAGTGGTGTTACCATGTATGGGACATCACCTAGGATATGCATTATTCACATACTGTGGTTTTACATGCAGGGGGTGTGATGTTCACACATGGCGCTTCTGCATGCAGTGAGCGTTGTGTACCCCTGAGATCGTAGTGTACTCTTGTGACTAGTATTAACAGTCGTGTGCTATACCTCGGATTGATTGATCAGCGGCTCCTTAGTACCTTTGATGCTGCTGGTGCTTGCTGTTATTCAGTATAACTGCCGATTGGTCCCTGTGAATGAATGGGAGTCTTTTTACACTCTGATGAGGACCGCGTCGCTGTGGAGGGCGGTGAGGAGAGCGGAGGCGGTCAGTGTCTCTGATACGCCTACCACTCTCCTGATTCGCCGGCGAGTGCAGTATCCGCCCCTTCTGGGGGAGGGGCTCCCCCTATTTGACAAGCGGCGGCCGTAATTACGGCCACCCTAGCGCCGATGCCGTAGCCTCACCACACGAGGTTCTATGTGTTTGTCTGTCCTGAACCCTAATTACCAAGCTCCTGATGAGCCTACAGGGCGAAACGTAGAGTAGGATAGTGGGTATAGGTTCAGCGCTACCCCTCTATGGGGACATAGGGTAGTTTAGCCGCCACGCTAACTATGCCAGACAATTAGATTATTGCATGTTAGAGGCACTGATGGGACTGTACAGAATTAGTTAGGAGGCTATTTTTTGGTCACCCGCCTGCAGCAGATCCTGGCCTTGCAGTCTATTGCAGTCTGGCATTCTGTTAGAACTGATAGTGACCAGTAACATTATATGGATACACTGCGCTACAGCAGCCTTGTGAAGGGGATGCTGGTTTCTATATATCATTGAGTGTAGCGCGTGAACCAGTGGCGCACACTCTGGGGTATGTTCCTCTAGGCAGCCAATAATCCCGGTGTTGTACCGCAGGGGACCCCGTGGGGGTATATGTTGGCCCGTACAGTTCTGATATTTTTTTTTCTGTTTGTTTACATTGAGGTAGGGCTCGCACACCCTCCCCCTTATTTTAACGTATATCCAATAAAAATTTGAGGTTTTTAACTTCTCTACAACGTTTCTATCAACTGTGAACAATATTTAATTTAAAATGTAACTCACATTACTGTTTCTGTGCCGTATCTCAAAGAAAGGGAAGCCAATATCACCATGTTTTGGGTAAGCCTTGCTAATGGCGGAGTGGCAGTCAACATTAGTAGGCTACCAATTGGGCTGGTGGTTTACCTGCTATCGGGGTTGCAGCTAATCTTCAATATACACTGCGTGCAGAATTATTAGGCAAATGAGTATTTTGACCACATCATCCTCTTTATGCATGTTGTCTTACTCCAAGCTGTATAGGCTCGAAAGCCTACTACCAATTAAGCATATTAGGTGATGTGCATCTCTGTAATGAGAAGGGGTGTGGCCTAATGACATCAACACCCTATATTAGGTGTGCATAATTATTAAGCAACTTCCTTTTCTTTGGCAAAATGGGTCAAAAGAAGGACTTGACAGGCTCAGAAAAGTCAAAAATAGTGAGATATCTTGCAGAGGGATGCAGCACTCTTAAAATTGCAAAGCTTCTGAAGCGTGATCATCGAACAATCAAGCATTTCATTCAAAATAGTCAACAGGGTCGCAAGAAGCGTGTGGAAAAACCAAGGCGCAAAATAACTGCCCATGAACTGAGAAAAGTCAAGCGTGCAGCTGCCAAGATGCCACTTGCCACCAGTTTGGCCATATTTCAGAGCTGCAACATCACTGGAGTGCCCAAAAGCACAAGGTGTGCAATACTCAAAGACATGGCCAAGGTAAGAAAGGCTGAAAGACGACCACCACTGAACAAGACACACAAGCTGAAACGTCAAGACTGGGCCAAGAAATATCTCAAGACTGATTTTTCTAAGGTTTTATGGACTGATGAAATGAGAGTGAGTCTTGATGGGCCAGATGGATGGGCCCGTGGCTGGATTGGTAAAGGGCAGAGAGCTCCAGTCCGACTCAGACGCCAGCAAGGTGGAGGTGGAGTACTGGTTTGGGCTGGTATCATCAAAGATGAGCTTGTGGGGCCTTTTCGGGTTGAGGATGGAGTCAAGCTCAACTCCCAGTCCTACTGCCAGTTTCTGGAAGACACCTTCTTCAAGCAGTGGTACAGGAAGAAGTCTGCATCCTTCAAGAAAAACATGATTTTCATGCAGGACAATGCTCCATCACACGCGTCCAAGTACTCCACAGCGTGGCTGGCAAGTAAGGGTATAAAAGAAGAAAATCTAATGACATGGCCTCCTTGTTCACCTGATCTGAACCCCATTGAGAACCTGTGGTCCATCATCAAATGTGAGATTTACAAGGAGGGAAAACAGTACACCTCTCTGAACAGTGTCTGGGAGGCTGTGGTTGCTGCTGCACGCAATGTTGATGGTGAACAGATCAAAACACTGACAGAATCCATGGATGGCAGGCTTTTGAGTGTCCTTGCAAAGAAAGGTGGCTATATTGGTCACTGATTTGTTTTTGTTTTGTTTTTGAATGTCAGAAATGTATATTTGTGAATGTTGAGATGTTATATTGGTTTCACTGGTAAAAATAAATAATTGAAATGGGTATATATTTGTTTTTTGTTAAGTTGCCTAATAATTATGCACAGTAATAGTCACCTGCACACACAGATATCCCCCTAAAATAGCTAAAACTAAAAACAAACTAAAAACTACTTCCAAAAATATTCATCTTTGATATTAATGAGTTTTTTGGGTTCATTGAGAACATGGTTGTTGTTCAATAATAAAATTAATCCTCAAAAATACAACTTGCCTAATAATGCTGCACTCCCTGTATAAGGAGGGAAGAAAGTGACAACTACACACCACTAGTTGTCACCCGCGATGCTAGGGAGGCTAATTACCGTTGTGGCCTGCTATTGGCTGCCCCCCCCCCCCCCCCTTAAGTTTTGGCCGTGCAGGCATCAGATGCGATGCGCATGCCGGGGTAAGTATAACCAGTGTGAGGGGCCCGGGCATTTTGGGGGGCATTATAGGGGTTGGATAACACCTTTAAGGCAATGGTCCCAGAAAGGATCAGTTATCTGAATGTTCTTCTGTGCAAATTATTTCCAAATTTTGGTCACTGTCAATCTCGGAGCTGAGTGTTCGGTAGTGGTGGCACATCTTCCTGCCACAGCACTACTTGAACACGTAGACTGACCTGACAGATCGTCTCCCAATCGCAGGAAAGAACGCCACGCAGACACCATTATAACAACTGTTTTTATTTAACCAAAATCTAATGCATTAACATTAATTCTATCAGTCATCTGCACTTCTGCAATCATCATGCTGTTAAAGAAACCGTTCTAGCATGTGATCACTGGGGGCACTGAATGGCCACAGCAGTCATGGGACCAAGACACTTTCAAGGGGGACCTAAAGTGGCTGGGAAGGGGGTCATGGCCCTGGAATGGCGGGACTGCAGAGGTGAGTTTTTTTTTTTAAATTGGGCACAATTAAAACATGCTGACAAGTTACCTTTAAGGGTACGTCAAAATAGGACGTATTTTGGTATTTTTTGACATAGATAATGCTGTGGACATACTGCACCGCAAGAAAATTTACATTATGGAGCGCATTTGGATGAGATGTTCCACAATTTCATCCACTTTGCTGGCACAGGAATAAACTGTGGGTTTACGCAAATCCATGACATCAAATGGGCACTGTATTAGTCTATGTGGATGTACATTTTAGCAGTCAGAAATTTCTTGTTACTGGGTACTGCAAAAGATCTGGTTATCCCCAAATTTTTGTATGTACTATATATGATTCTATAGTATTATATCTTTGAGGACTTTACTACAAAAAAGAACTTGCATTAGAATGTGAAAATATCTCACTTTTATGATGATGGTTTGTAGTTCAAGGCCAAAATCCTGTTAGGTACAGTGATCTTGTGTGGATCCACATCACCATCCACAGTGTCCACAAGTTCATGTAAATATTGATGCTGCGTTATGGTGCATTTTAGCTACTGTTTAGATTGTTATCTCACAAAAAGTATTTATCACCTATCCACAGCCCCAGAAATCCCAAGAACAGAGGGTTTCCAAGTCCCCTCCTTGAATGGAGAGGGACCACTGCATTCACTTCTATGGGACTAACAGTATGTTGTCTAGGTCAGTGCCAAAGAAGCGGTGGATCACCATGCAAACTATCGCTCTAATCAGAGAGGAGACTCAGGGACCCTCCATTCTCAGGATCGTCAGGGTCCCAGTAGTCAGATACTCAGCAATCCGACAATTATCGCCTATTCTGTGGTCAGGTGACATATACTTCACATGGCACAACCCCTTTAAAGGGCATCTGTCAGCAGATTTGAACCTATGACACTGACTGACCTGTTACATGTGCACTTGGCAGCGGAAGGCATCTGTGTTGGTCCCATGTTCATATGTGCCCGCATTGCTGAGAAAAATGTTTTAATACATGCAAATGAGCTTCTAGGAGCAATAGGGGTGTTGTTGTTACACATAGAGGTTTTGCATTCTATACAACTGCCGCACCCCCTATACTTTAATTGGCAGGGCCAGGCAGTGTAAACGTGATCACACTTGGCCCTGTCAATCAAAGTGGAGAAGGTGCAGTAGTTGCAGAGAGAGCTGAGTCTCTAGTTGTAATGGTAATGCCCCCGTGCTGCTAGAGGCTCATTTGCATATATTAAAACATGCCTTCAGCTGCCAAGCGCACATGTAACAGGTCAGCCAGTTTCATAGGTACAAATCTGCTTACACATGCCCATTAAGGCTCTTTTCACATCACGTTTGTCCCACATTTACATATATGCAGCAAAAAAAGGATGCAAAAGGGTAGTATACTACGTTTTTCCATTCTGCAGAACCCAGCAAAAAAAAAAACAAACATGTTAAACGGACACTTTTTCTAATAGAACCCTATGGTTATTGATGCTACTGTACAGCGTCCTACAGAGGCGTCTATTTAAAGTATAGATAGTGCGTATAGATTAGCTGTGGGACAAAAACCTGATGTGAACACAGACTAATTAACATAACTCACAAAAGGAAAAAAAAGTTTCAAACCAAAGTTTTTTGAAGCGCTACTGATCTTGGTCAGTATTTTGCTTTAAGATTTGTAATAGAACCTACAGAGGAAAAGTTTAATGGAAAGATTGAAAGTATTCTATATTTTGGACCCTCTCATCATTTAAAGAGGACCTTTCATCTGGCAAAAAATTCGGAACTAAGTGTCATGATCTGTACAGCGGTGCCCAGGGATCTCACTGCACTTACTATTATCCCTGGGCGCCGCTCCGTTCTCCCGCTATGCCCTCCGGTATGTTCGGTCACTTGGTTATAGTAGGAGGAGACTGCCCTTGTTCTCCTGGGCGTCTTCTTCTCCCAGGCTGTAGCGCTGGCCAATCGCAGCGCAGAGCTCACAGCCTGGGAGGTTTTTTCCTCCCAGGCTGTGAGCTCTGCGCTGCGATTGGCCAGCGCTACAGCCTAGGAGAGGGAGACGCCCAGGAGAACAAGGACAGTCTCCTCCTACTATAGCCAAGTGACCGATCATACCGGAGGGCATAGCAGGAGAACGGATCAGGACAATTTTTTGCCAGATGAAAGGTCCTCTTTAGGCCTACATATATTAAAGCTATACACTAACCAAAATAATGCCATGTGAAGGAGGCCTTAGGCTGAGGTATTTTTTTTTTACTTTTTTTCTGTAGCATGCAAACCACATAAGAATTGTAATAGTTGTTTGTTATAGAAGCATTGCTACAAAAGAGGAGGCAAAATACTGGCAGAACTAATGTATAGTGCTAAACTACATAAGGTTAGGCCTCATGCAGACATCCTATAAGGGTCCATTCACACGTCCGTAGTTCCGTTCCGTGGCCCCACAAAATAGATAGAGCATGTCATATTCTTGCCGCAATCGCGGACAATAGGCATTTCTATCATGGGGCCGGCCTTGTGCAGTCCGCAAATTACAGAACGCACACGGGCCGGTATCCATGTGTTGCGGATCTGCAATTTGCGAACCGCAAAACACTTATGGACGTCTGAATGAACTCTAATGTTGTCCTGTTTTAGCATCTATTTCATAGTAAGCCTAACAACCCAAACTGACAGAATCATAAATTGGTCAGTCTTCTCCAATGATGACGTCTCCCACTGCTATCTTTACACAACCTTTATGTACACATAATGCAGCATGAAGTGGCTCGGTGAAGTTGGCAGTGAAAGTGTACAAGCACCTTATGGGGGCACACAATTCGTAAAAGGACAGCTTCCCAGCCTCATAATCCACATATATCCTGACTTTATCACTGGAGATCTGGTGAGGTAACTGGATCACATAGCCGTTGTGTAACACTGAACACTGATTATTATATACCTGTCGTCCTCCACACAAACACCAGGACTTATTATTATTCCCAATGTATGACCTACGCCTCTTTCTGACTATACTGGGATAGCAAATTCCTATCCTCCACAAAAGTGATCCACTGATCTCTACATCCCAGTATTGTCGCCCCGATGAAAAACTATTCCTGCTTATCACCTGATTCTCCTGGAATTTCAATGCCGTTTCTAGACGATTTTGGTTCATCAGTGTCCGTGACACGGTTTTCAGGTCATCTGATATGTGGACATTATTAGCAGCCGTGTTTACATCCAGTAATATGTCTGCAGGACCCTCTGCAACGAAAGTTACATTTATATCTCTTATTATATCAGATAAAGTCTGTGATATGCGGGAGATCAACTCCGCACCCCAATCACCTCCATCATGTCTCAGGGTGTCTTCAACACCTTCCTCCTCCTCTGGATCGTACAGGTTACCTGTGTCTAATTCCCGCAAAAAAATAAGTGGATCAGTCATGCTACACAGCACCTCAATGTACCTCATCTTCTTAGAGAGCTCTTCCATATTTATTTCTAACTTGTGGATCAGAGAGGAGAGCGACAGTGACACCTGCTCTTCCTGCCTGGAGAACTCACTCATGATCCTCTTCTCCACATCATCTATCCGTCTCCTAATGTCTATAAACAGGGCAGTGACACTGTCTGCTTTTCCAGCTGCTTTTACTTTAGCTTTTCTCCAACAGTCCTCTAGACTCCAGACTCTTTCCTCGGTCTCCTCTCTCTTTGTGATCAGTTTCTGCAGAACATTTCTAAGCTTCTTCTTTCCCATCTCAGAAGCCACATCTAGAGATTTTATTTCATGTCCCTGATGTTCTCCAATCAGACAACAGGACACACAAATGCAAGTGTCATCGTTGGTGCAGTAATATTCCAGAATCTTCTTATGGATGGAGCATTTCCTGTTCTTCAGGGATGTGCTGACTTCAGTTAGGACATGTTCTGCTGACTTGCTGTGAAACCTCAGGTGTTTATCACATAGAGAAGCTTCACAGTGCAGACAGGATTTAACAGCAGGTACAGGATAGTCTACGCAGTAAGTGCACACGATTTTGGTTTCCTCCTGATGTGGCTGAGTAAACTGGAAATTCTCCACTAACTTACACAGAGTTATGTTCTTCTGCAGTGCAGGCCGCTCCTGAAACTGTGCCCTACATTCAGGACAGGCATAAACTCCAGACCCGTCCAGTGTATTCAGGACCTGATCAATACAGTCCAAGCAGAAGTTGTGTCCACATCTCAGGGTTACAGGATTGGTATAAAGGTTAAAACAGATGGAACATTCCAGTTCTCTTCTCAGACCAGCAGATGCCATCGCTGACGGCAGAAGAAAGAAATGAAAGTAAAAGTATGAGTTATTCACATTTATCACACAGGGTGAGGCTGGGCTCGTGACCAAGTTTCTACAAGCTAGTTTCAAGTGACACAACAATTTCATACTACCTCAAATCTGGGACGATTATGTGAAGTCCCTATGGGTGGAAATATGTGGACGGAGGAGCACACAAAGCTAAAAAGGTCCTCCACATATAACGGATTTAAGCAAGAAATCTACAACCAAGAAAGAATTCACATCATCGTTATTTTTCCGTTCTCCTGATCCATCAGAAGAACAGAAAAAATAAAAAAATAAATGGATCTGGTAAAAAAATATCCTGTGCATCCATTTGAGCCGTTATTTTAGACAGAAAAAGAAAGTGTTGCATGCAGGACATTTTTCTGTCAAAAAAAATGGCTGACGGAAATGGCTCAAAAGGATACCAACTGTGCATAACTGATGCACAGGATCAGTTTTTTTTTTCTTTTGTTTTTCTGTTCTTCTGACGGATCAGAAGAACGGAAAAATAACGGTCATGTGAACTCCCCTTAAGGCATACAGATGAGGGACCAAAGCACAATGGGGCAGATTTATAAGTCCTGTAAATTTATACAGGAAGCTTCAAGATTCGCCAAATTCATCCCAGTGGTTACTGCTGGGTGATAAACTTGGCGTATGGCTAGCCACTTTTGTGTCACGATTTTAGTGAAAAATATTGCACCCTAGGCCATGCCCCCCTTGTTAGACTTACCGGTAACTGGATTTTCTGGAAGTTTCCACGACGGCACACTTGAGATTGCCCTTGTCCTGTTTAGGCAGTAAAACACACAAATCAGTATTTTTTTTTTTTTAACTAGGCATGAGTCAATGAAAAAAATCACGAAGACATGCACTACTTTGGACCGTGAGGTGGACCAAACATGCCCATTGAAGTCTATAGGTCCATAAAAAAAAAATCACTGACGCAACATGGCTGGCATCCTTGTTTGATCCAGGTCTGGTCCTTTTTTCACTGACCACTTGCAGGAGATGCTCTGTAAATTAGTTTTCAGCTGAGCAGCGCCGTGGAATACAGACGAAACATGGATGGATTTTTCTCACGAACATCAAACGGACACAGAAATGTAAACAAGGCCTCATACTGCGTATTTCTTTTTACTAGCAGACTTTGTCAAGAGAGTGCTTTCAAACTCAGCAGAAAAGACTTTCCTCGGGGGGAAAAAAACAATACCATATTTTTTGCCCTATAAGACGCACTTTTTCACCAAATATTCATTATGGGGTGAATATACCAATGAGCGCTTCCATTATGAAAGCATTCATTAGTACCAGAGAACCGGGAAGCAGTGAATGCAGCACTCCCCAGGCTTTGCACTCACCGCTTCCTGGTCCTCTGCCATCAGCTGTGCTGTGACCTCAAGCTGCGAGCATGGAGTCACAGCACGCGGCAGGAAGAAGAAGAGAGCTGGATCCTAGGAGCGGCGACGTTCGGAGCAGGACAGGTAAGTTAATTTATTTTATTTGCTCTGAGGCATGGGGGTCTGATCTGATGTCTGAATGGGGTCTTCTTTATATGGAAGCTCTTATCTGAGGTCTGATTGTGGGTCTTATAAACATTGGGGATCTTATTGGGGGCTCTAAGCTGAGGTCTTATTAACAGTGGGGGTCTTATTGGTGGACTGATCTGAGGTGAATAAAAAATATTTTTTTCTTATTCTCCTTTAAAACCTAAGTGTGTTTTATAGGGTGAAAAATA
Organism: Bufo bufo; assembly: GCF_905171765.1. Lineage (NCBI taxonomy): Eukaryota > Metazoa > Chordata > Amphibia > Anura > Bufonidae > Bufo > Bufo bufo. The sequence goes on from NC_053391.1 coordinate 95,316,292, forward strand.
GAGTACTTCACTTTTGTGGGGACTGTTTTTTTTTTTAAGAAACTTGGTCAAATTCTCCAAAGTATAGGAGAACCACTAGCCAGAGAGAACCAACAACTATAGGAGAATTAAGTGCTGATCTCAAGCAAAAAACAAGCCTGGATTAGACACATGCTCCATTTATATCAAAGTTGTGTTCTGCAGCACCTACCACTCCCACCACCCGCTGGTGTTTGGGACCAAGGCTCAGAAACAGACTAGGTCTTGAGGCTGATTGCATAACAGCCCATGGAGTGCCAGCAAATACAATTTATTAATGTCATCACGAAGTGTGTCACATCTATCCAATCTCATGACGATAGGTCATCAGTATTAAAATCCTGGAAAACCCCTTTAACACAAGGCAGTGCCCCGAGGGAGGGAAGAAAGGGTGCACCCTCCTTTCAGTGCACTGGCCTTAGAAGCCACTGTGATAGACTTTCTGCAGTCAGGGCCACTACCACTCCCATCCTCTGCACTGTCTCTCACTCTATCCATCTATCTTGTGGTGAGGTGATGTCATCCTAGATATCACTGGGGTCTATGTGCAAAACACACCCTGCTCTTCTCCCCTCTGTCTGTAGATACTAAGGGTGGGCCCCCTTTTCTTGTTCTGCACAGGGAAAGTGATTGGTAATTGGGCAGTTTCTACAGATACCCAATTGTTCTAGCCAAGCAGTGCCAGCCAATCAGTAGAATGCAAACCAGTCCCCTCACTTATACCAGATAAAACCTAGTCCCTGCTCTAATTAGACTTCTTTACTCCTTTATGCTGCTGCAGCATGAAGCAGACACTTCTAAGTCCAGAGCCCCTCAACCATCGTCATGGAATCTGAGGGGTTAACTTGTGCACTGAACAGTTGTAGCCCAACAGGCAGCATCACCAGAGTCTGACAAGTTACTAACAAGGTCATGGAGCAGGAGCTCACCTGCAGGTTACAGAGATGCAGCCTCTCTACCTGCTGCTCCCCTTCTCAGGACTCTGCACGGTGCAGGCCAAACCGCCGGCACTCAGGACTCACACTCACTATGAACGGAGTGATGCTGCAAGGCTTCCAACTGTATGTACCTATAGAGAAGTGAAATACAGTGGAAAATGGCGGCGCCACCACCAGAGGACTCCTGTGCATGTGCCCGGGCGAAGAAGACTCCTCACTGCGGGGGCGGGGCCTCTGGAGACCGCGGCCGCGGCTTGGTGGGGACCTCAGTGAAGGAGGGCGGGGCCTGAGCTGTACCCGGCCTGAGGCCTGACTCCTGCAATGTGGCCCCCGAGGGTAGCGCAGGAGTCAGGCTGTAGTGTGAATAATGGATGGTCCTCCTGCTGCTGTCCAGGCCAGGGGCCCCATAGCTGCTTCTACTGCTGCTAGGGTAGTTAGCGCCCTGCCCCCGCTTTCAGGGTCCTGCATACCAACAGTGACCCACTTTAGCCCACCACACAATAATAGTGACCCACTTTAACTCTGCACCAATAGTGACCCACTTTAGCAACCACAAACTAATTGTGACCCACTAGCCCCTCACGCACCAAAAGTGACCCACTTTAGCCCCTCACACACTAATAGTGACCCACGTTGGCCCACCACAAACAATAGTGACCCACCTTACCCCCTGACACACTAAAGCCTCGTTCACACATACATGCTCAAATCCGTGAAAAGGTGGTCAGTCATGCCTCCGAGAAGATGTCCTTGAAGGATCCATGTGTGGTCCGTGTGTCCGTTTTTTGCTGTCCATGTGCCGTCGGTGTTTCACGGACACTATGCAGCTGAAAAATGGCGTCCGTGTTGCATCCATGGTTTTCACAGACCCATAGACTATAAGGCAAGGGCTACACGGCGACACCTGTCGCGGCCAGGATCGCTGAGTAGCGGTGATCCCATATAAATGAATGGGATCGCCACAGCAGTCGCAGTAAATCCAGCCGTGTTGGATTTCTTGCGACTGCCGCGGCCCTTGCCTAATGGGCTTCAAAGATCCTGTGAACATGGACAAAATAAACCCATGCTAAAACACGGATGTGTGAACACACACATTAAAATGAATTGGTACGAGTGCTGTCCATGAAGAACACATAGTGCACACGTACACGGAACACTGGGAATGAGGCTTAATAGTGACCCACTTTAGCCCCCCACACCAAAAGTGACCCCTTAGTCCCCACACACCTATGATAGCATTATCTGTAGGTCATGTAATTGGCTAAAGGGAATACAGGGGAAATGTACCACCGTACTACAATATCAAAAGGACAGCACCAAAAACTGAATGCCAAGCTCAGAGGCAGAAACATCTTATAGGAACATGAAGTTAGTTTTGTTTAAAAAAAAAATCTTTTAGTTTTTCCTTCCTTTGTATTGACCTGTTGTATCTGTATTGTGTATGCACTATTGCTAACAGCTGCCGTCTTGATAGAGCCCAGTTATAATCGGTATTTCGCTCTACTGTGTGTATAGCGGTGCGCTGGCTGCAGCATACCTGGGTGTGGTAGGTCCTGCGTTTGCTGTGCACTGGGCGGTGATAGAGTATTGTAGCAGGCATTAGATAGCCTGGGTACAGCCCTTTGTATAGACCCCCCGGGAAACTCAGCACAAGCCTCGGCAGTGAGCAGTGATGGCGGTGTGATATCCAGTACAGGGTACAGTACTTAGTACGCTTTTTATCTGCGTGGGAATTGACCTGCCGTGCAGATTTCCAAATCTGCAGCATGTCAATTATGTTTGCATTTTTAGCTGCAGATTTCACCCTTTTCCAATGAAGGGTGAAATCTGCGACAAATCCGCACTTAACCACCTCAGCCCCCAGTGCTTAAACACCCTGAAAGACCAGGCCACTTTTTACACTTCTGACCTACACTACTTTCACAGTTTATTGCTCGGTCATGCAACTTACCACCCAAATGAATTTTACCTCCTTTTCTTCTCACTAATAGAGCTTTCATTTGGTGGTATTTCATTGCTGCTGACATTTTTACTTTTTTTGTTATTAATCGAAATTTAACGATTTTTTTGCAAAAAAATGACATTTTTCACTTTCAGTAGTAAAATTTTGCAAAAAAAACGACATCCATATAGAAATTTTGCTCTAAATTTATAGTTCTACATGTCTTTGATAAAAAAAAAATGTTTGGGTAAAAAAAAAATGGTTTGGGTAAAAGTTATAGCGTTTACAAACTATGGTACAAAAATGTGAATTTCCGCTTTTTGAAGCAGCTCTGACTTTCTGAGCACCTGTCATGTTTCCTGAGGTTCTACAATGCCCAGACAGTACAAACACCCCACAAATGACCCCATTTCTGAAAGTACACACCCTAAGGTATTCGCTGATGGGCATAGTGAGTTCATAGAACTTTTTATTTTTTGTCACAAGTTAGCGGAAAATGATGATTTTTTTTTTTTTTTTTTTTTTTCTTACAAAGTCTCATATTCCACTAACTTGTGACAAAAAATAAAAAGTTTTATGAACTCACTATGCCCATCAGCGAATACCTTGGGGTCTCTTCTTTCCAAAATGGGGTCACTTGTGGGGTAGTTATACTGCCCTGGCATTCTAGGGGCCCAAATGTGTGGTAAGGAGTTTGAAATCAAATTCTGTAAAAAATGACCTGTGAAATCCGAAAGGTGCTCTTTGGAATATGGGCCCCTTTGCCCACCTAGGCTGCAAAAAAGTGTCACACATCTGGTATCTCCGTACTCAGGAGAAGGTGGGGAATGTGTTTTGGGGTGTCATTTTATATATACCCATGCTGGGTGAGAGAAATATCTTGGCAAAAGACAACTTTTCCCATTTTTTTATACAAAGTTGTCATTTGACCAAGATATTTATCTCACCCAGCATGGGTATATGTAAAAAGACACCCCAAAACACATTCCTCAACTTCTCCTGAGTACGGGGATACCAGATGTGTGACACTTTTTTGCAGCCTAGGTGGGCAAAGGGGCCCATATTCCAAAGAGCACCTTTCGGATTTCACTCCTCATTTTTTCCTGAATTTGATTTCAAACTCCTTACCACACATTTGGGCCCCTAGAATACCAGGGCAGTATAACTACCCCACAAGTGACCCCATTTTGGAAAGAAGACACCCCAAGGTATTCCGTGAGGGGCATGGCGAGTTCCTAGAATTTTTTATTTTTTGTCACAAGTTAGTGGAAAATGATGATTTGTTTTTTAATTTTTTTTTTCATACAAAGTCTCATATTCCACAAACTTGTGACAAAAAATAAAAACTTCCATGAACTCACTATGCCCATCAGCGAATACCTTGGGGTCTCTTCTTTCCAAAATGGGGTCACTTGTGGGGTAGTTATACTGCCCTGGCATTCTAGGGGCCCAAATGTGTGGTAAGTAGGTAAATGACCTGTGAAATCCGAAAGGTGCTCTTTGGAATGTGGGCCCCTTTGCCCACCTAGGCTGCAAAAAAGTGTCACACATCTGGTATCTCTGTATTCAGGAGAAGTTGAGGAATGTGTTTTGGGGTGTCTTTTTACATATACCCATGCTGGGTGAGATAAATATCTTGGTCAAATGCCAACTTTGTATAAAAAAAATGGGAAAAGTTGTCTTTTGCCAAGATATTTCTCTCACCCAGCATGGGTATATGTAAAATGACACCCCAAAACACATTCCCCAACTTCTCCCGATTACGGAGATACCAGATGTGTGACACTTTTTTGCAGCCTAGGTGGGCAAAGGGGCCCATATTCAAAAGAGCACCTTTCGGATTTCACAGGTCATTTTTTACAGAATTTGATTTCAAACTCCTTACCACACATTTGGGCCCCTAGAATGCCAGGGCAGTATAACTACCCCACAAGTGACCCCATTTTGGAAAGAAGAGACCCCAAGGTATTCGCTGATGGGCATAGTGAGTTCATGGAACTTTTTATTTTTTGTCACAAGTTAGTGGAATATGAGACTTTGTATGAAAAAAAAAATAAAAAAAAAAATAAGCATTTTCCACTAACTTGTGACAAAAAATAAAAAATTCTAGGAACTCGCCATGCCCCTCACGGAATACCTTGGGGTGTCTTCTTTCCAAAATGGGGTCACTTGTGGGGTAGTTATACTGCCCTGGCATTTTCCAGGGGCCCTAATGTGTGGTAAGTAGGTAAATGACCTGTGAAATCCTAAAGGTGCTCTTTGGAATATGGGCCCCTTTGCCCACCTAGGCTGCAAAAAAGTGTCACACATGTGGTATCGCCGTATTCAGGAGAAGTTGGGGAATGTGTTTTGGGGTGTCATTTTACATATACCCATGCTGGGTGAGAGAAATATCTTGGCAAAAGACAACTTTTCCCATTTTTTTATACAAAGTTGGCATTTGACCAAGATATTTCTCTCACCCAGCATGGGTATATGTAAAATGACACCCCAAAACACATTCCCCAACTTCTCCTGAGTACGGCGATACCAGATGTGTGACACTTTTTTGCAGCCTAGATGCGCAAAGGTGCCCAAATTCCTTTTAGGAGGGCATTTTTAGACATTTGGATACCAGACTTCTTCTCACGCTTTGGGGCCCCTAGAATGCCAGAGCAGTATAAATACCCCACATGTGACCCCATTTTGGAAAGAAGACACCCCAAGGTATTCAATGAGGGGCATGGCGAGTTCATAGAAATTTTTTTTTTTTGGCACAAGTTAGCGGAAATTGATATTTTTAATTTTTTTCTCACAAAGTCTCCCGTTCCGCTAACTTGGGACAAAAAATTCAATCTTTCATGGACTCAATATGCCCCTCACGGAATACCTGGGGGTGTCTTCTTTCCGAAATGGGGTCACATGTGGGGTATTTATACTGCCCTGGCATTCTAGGGGCCCTAAAGCGTGAGAAGAAGTCTGAAATATAAATGTCTAAAAAATTTTACGCATTTGGATTCCGTGAGGGGTATGGTGAGTTCATGTGAGATTTTATTTTTTGACACAAGTTAGTGGAATATGAGACTTTGTAAGAAAAAAAAAAAAAAATTCTGCTAACTTGGGCCAAAAAAATATCTGAATGGAGCCTTACAGAGGGGGGGATCAATGACAGGGGGGTGATCAATGACAGGGGGGGTGATCAATGACAGGGGGGTTGATCAATGACAGGGGGGTTGATCAATGACAGGGGGGTGATCAGGGAGTCTATATGGGGTGATCACCACAGTCATTGATCATGCCCCTGTAAGGCTTCATTCAGACGTCCGGATGCGTTTTGCGGATCCGATCCATCTATCAGTGCATCCGTAAAAATCATGCGGACATCTGAATGGAGCTTTACAGGGGGGTAATCAATGACAGGGGGGTGATCAATGACAGGGGGGTGATCAGGGAGTCTATATGAGGTGATCACCACAGTCATTGATCATGCCCCTGTAAGGCTTCATTCAGACGTCCGGATGCGTTTTGCGGATCGGATCCATCTATCAGTGCATCCGTAAAAATCATGCGGACATCTGAATGGAGCTTTACAGGGGGGTGATCAATGACAGGGGGGTGATCAGGGAGTCTATATGGGGTGATCACCACAGTCATTGATCATGCCCCTGTAAAGCTTCATTCAGACGTCCGGATGCGTTTTGCGGATCGGATCCATCTATCAGTGCATCCGTAAAAATCATGCGGACATCTGAATGGAGCTTTACAGGGGGGTGATCAATGACAGGGGGGTGATCAGGGAGTCTATATGGGGTGATCACCACAGTCATTGATCATGCCCCTGTAAGGCTTCATTCAGACGTCCGGATGCGTTTTGCGGATCGGATCCATCTATCAGTGCATCCGTAAAAATCATGCGGACATCTGAATGGAGCTTTACAGGGGGGTGATCAGGGAGTCTATATGGGGTGATCACCACAGTCATTGATCATGCCCCTGTAAGGCTTCATTCAGACGTCCGGATGCGTTTTGAGGATCGGATCCATCTATCAGTGCATCCGTAAAAATCATGCGGACATCTGAATGGAGCTTTACAGGGGGGTGATCAGGGAGTCTATATGGGGTGATCACCACAGTCATTGATCATGCCCCTGTAAGGCTTCATTCAGACGTCCGGATGCGTTTTGCGGATCCATCTATCAGTGCATCCGTAAAAATCATGCGGACATCTGAATGGAGCTTTACAGCGGGGTGATCAATGACAGGGGGGTGATCAGGGAGTCTATATGGGGTGATCACCACAGTCATTGATCATGCCCCTGTAAGGCTTCATTCAGACGTCCGGATGCGTTTTGCGGATCGGATCCATCTATCAGTGCATCCGTAAAAATCATGCGGACATCTGAATGGAGCTTTACAGGGGGGTGATCAGGGAGTCTATATGGGGTGATCACCACAGTCATTGATCATGCCCCTGTAAGGCTTCATTCAGACGTCCGGATGCGTTTTGAGGATCGGATCCATCTATCAGTGCATCCGTAAAAATCATGCGGACATCTGAATGGAGCTTTACAGGGGGGTGATCAGGGAGTCTATATGGGGTGATCACCACAGTCATTGATCATGCCCCTGTAAGGCTTCATTCAGACGTCCGGATGCGTTTTGAGGATCGGATCCATCTATCAGTGCATCCGTAAAAATCATGCGGATGTCTGAATGGAGCTTTACAGGGGGTTGATCAATGACAGGGGTGTAATCAATGACAGGGGGGGTGATCAGGGAGTCTATATGGGGTGATAACCACAGTCATTGATCACGCCCCTGTAAGGCTTCATTCAGACGTCCGGATGCGTTTTGCGGATCTGATCCATCTATCAGTGGATCCGTAAAAATCATGCGGACATCTGAATGGAGCTTTACAGGGGGGTAATCAATGACAGGGGGGTGATCAATGACAGGGGGGTGATCAGGGAGTCTATATGGGGTGATCAGGGGTGATCAGGGGCTAATAAGGGGTTAATAAGTGACGGGGGGGGGGTGTAGTGTAGTGTAGTGGTGCTTGGTGGGACTTTACTGAGCTACCTGTGTCCTCTGGTGGTCGATCCAAACAAAGGGGACCACCAGAGGACCAGGTAGCAGGTATATTAGACGCTGTTATCAAAACAGCGTCTAATATACCTGTTAGGGGTTAAAAAAAACACATCTCCAGCCTGCCAGCGAACGATCGCCGCTGGCAGGCTGGAGATCAACTCTCTTACCTTCCGTTCCTGTGAGCGCGCGCGCCTGTGTGCGCGCGTTCACAGGAAATCTCGCCCATCGCGAGATGACGCATATATGCGTGACTCTGCGCAGGGCTGCCACCTCCGGAACGCGATCCTGCGTTAGGCGGTCCGGAGGTGGTTAAAACCCAGCGCTGTTTCTGCCATGAGGCAACATTAGAATCTGCCCTCAGGCGGCAGTTTTCTGTATTTTTGAGGGGGAGGCATCCACACAGCAGTTAAACATTGCTGGTGGATGCCGCCAGTGTTCCCTTTAGGGCTCATTCACACGAATGTGCCGTGTTTTGCTGTCCGCAAATTGCGGATCTGCAAAATACGGATGCTGCCCGTGTGCCTTACGCAATTTTTGCGGAACAAAACAGGCGGCCTATTATAGAAATGCCTATTCTTGCCTGCAAAACGGACAAGAATAGGAAATGATTTATAATTTTTGCAGGGCCACGGAGCGGAGCAACTTCAATCTTTTGCGGCCCCATTGAAGTCAATGGGTCCGCATCCAAGCCACAAAAAATGCGGGTCGGATGCGGAACCAAACCACGGTCGTGTGAACGAGCCCTTAGGCTGCGAATTCCACCTCCTGGAGCGCAGGGAGCTGCACTGTCACTCACACACTGCTCGGCTCCCCGCGCTCCTCCCCTCCCTCAGGCCAGCAGCCCACTGAATGGTGAAGCAGGCAGATTTCTCCCCGCTCCACCATTCAGCCTGCAAGCACAGATCGCGCTGCCGGCCTGTGTGGGTGGAGTCTGCAGACCCGGAATCTGCATAATCTCCGCCCACACAGTCCTGCAGAGCGATCTGTGTCTGCAGGGGAGAGAGGACTGTGAGCTTCAGGAATGGGAAAAGTAGTTACTGTGTTTGTTTGTTTTTTAGTTTTGTTTTTTAGCACAGAGACGGCACAGGTGGCATTTCTACTACAAAGGGGGCACAGAGGAGAGGGCATTAATACTACAAAGGGGGCACAGTGGGCATTATTACCATAAGGGGGCACAGCGGGCATTACTACTACAAAGGGGACACAGTGGGCATTACTACTACAAAGGGGGGCACAGTGGGCATTACTACTACAAAGGAGGCACAGTGGGCATTACTACCATAAGGGGGGCACAGTAGGCATTACTACCATAAGAGGGGCACAGAGGGCATTACTACCATAAGGGGGCACATAGGGCATTACTACTACAATGGGGGCACAAAGAGCATTACTACTACAAAGGGGGCACAGAGGGCATTACTACTACAAAGGGGGCACAGAGGGGATTACTATCATAAAGGGGCACAAAGGGCATTACTATCATAAAGGGACACAAAGGGCATTGCTACTATAAAGGGAGCACAGAGGGCATTGCTACTATAAAGGGGGGCACAGAGGGTATTACTATTATAAAGGGGGCACCAAGGGCATTTTTATTATTATTATTATTTATTATTAAAGCGCCATTCATTCCATAGCGCTGTACACGCTGTAACATTGCTACTATAAATGGGGCACTAAGGGCATTGCTACTATAAAGGGGGCACAGTGGACATTACTACTACAAAGGGGGCACAGTGGACATTACTACTAGAAAGGGGGCACAGTGGGCATTGCTACTACAAAGGGGGCACAAACGGCATTACCACTACAAAGGGGGCACAGAGGGCATTACTATCATAAAGGGGCACAGAGGGCATTACTACTATAAAGGGGCACAGACAGCATTACTACTATAAAGGGGCACAGAGGACATTACTACTGTAAAGGGAGCAGCACAGAGGGCATTGCTACTATAAAGGGGACACAGAGGGCATTACTACTGTAAAGGGAGCACAGAGGGCTTTACTACTATAAAGGGGGCACAGAGGGCTTTACTACTGTGAAGGGGGTACAGTGGTCATTACTACTATAAAGGGAGCGCAATGGGCATTACTACTGTGAAGGGGGCCCAGAATACATTACTAATGTGAAGGGCAGGGCCGTTTCTGCCATGACGCGAGATGAGAAAGAGGCACAAAAAGGGCATAATTACTGTGAGGTGGCATAACTATTATGGGTGCACAGAGTGGGCATTACTACTGTGAAGGGGGCACAATGGGCAATACTATTGGGAAGGAGCCACAGAGAGGGCATAACTACTTTGAGGGGTAAGATTGCCTGTTATTGTCCCCTTGTAGGACTATTAAGTGGTTAAAAAAAAACATCAAATAATAAAAATAGGCTTTTTTCCATTGAATACACGCTTTTCAATGAAGAAAATAGCTAAAATAACATCTCCCCCACATGTTTGGTATCACCACATCCGTAATGACCTGCACTACACAAATATCATGTAAATTATCCCCTACGGTGAACGCTGTAAAAAGGCAGAATTGCTAATTTATTCTTAGTTGCACCAAATAAACATAATAATAAGCGATCAAAAAGTGTTATTTACCCCAGAATGATACCAATGAAAACTACAACTCGTACCGCAAAAATTAAGCCCTCACAACTCCATGTAAAGAAAAATAAAAAAGTTATGGGTCTTGGTATGCGATGATACAAAAAGATTTTCTTCTTTTAATAAAAAAAAGAAGTTTTATTGCACAAAAGTAGTAAAATGTAAAAAAAAAACTATATGTATTTGGTATTGCTGTAATCGTACTCACCCAGAGAATAAAGATATTATGTTATTTAATGCCGAAAAATAAACGCTACAAAATTTATTACATAACAACGTAGTGGAAATATTGCTGTTTTTTCCCATCTCCCTCCCAGAAAGAGTTATTAAAAGTTAATCAGAAAGTTATGTGTACCCCAAAATGGCACCAACTTGTCCCGCAAAAAACAAGCCTTCATAAAGCTGCATAGATAGAAAATTAAAAAACGTATATTTCTTAGAAGGCAAGGATGAAAGAAGGAAGAAAAACGCTTAGTAAGGCCCAAAACAAGCTGGTCACTAAGGAGTTAAAGGGCACATTCTGGTGCCTCATATTGGGTAGTCAAGTTATTCTGAACATGGAACGTTTTAATTACTACAAAACGAAATTACTCTACGGCAGCCAACTACATTATATGTCATGCCTCTGCTCTGATGATCCTTTATTAGAGCAGGGATGCACAACCTGTGGTCTAGGGGCCACATGTGGCCCTACAATGGAGAGAGTCACTGTACATGAATGCATGGTCTCCTCTCTGGAGTGCTGATTAGGAGGGAGAAGTGGACCCCCATTCTCACGATAGGTGGGAGTACTGTAAATGCCACATTATAAATCAACACTGGCACTTTTTATTAAGAGATAAGGTCATCGGACCTATACTTCACACTTTTCCCCTTATCATATTTACTAAATCACCAAATTTAGGTATAAAAATTGCGCCGTCAATTAAAAATCACAAGAAAAAAAGAGGTACTTACACTTCAAAAATGGCTGAATATGAATGGGTTCTACAGATGTGGGAGGTGTCTAGGGTGTAGGAACACGTCATTCCCAAAGAAGACAACTAGGGTCCAATCCACCCAGAATCAGTTTGCTTTAGACATCAAAGACTGCCTAACATGTGATTCCTCCAGTGTGGTCTACCTTGTCCAGTGCCCTTGCCAGAAACAGTACATTGGCAGAACTAAGAGGCCCCTGAAAGTAAGAATAACGGAACACCTAAATAACATCAAAAAAGGATATGAAAATCACTCCTTATCGAAACACTTTAAGGTGGCACACAATAGTGATTTCAGGGGCATCACATTCGTGGCCCTGGAGAAGGTGGACACATACTGGAGAGGAGGTAATCACATTATGAGGATGTCCCGAGCAGAATCGAGAAGAATTTATGATTCTCCCTGCAGGTCTGAATTCAGACCTAGAGATTTTCGGTTTCAATTGAAGTACTGACTATAACATTATGATGATCCACACATATAAATATCACTGATAGGTGGGATAGAGGAGATAGAGGTAGTATTTGTGTGCATCATAAAATTCCAAAACTACCTGCACAGTTTATATGTCGAAAAATGCCACTTGAACCAAAAGAACTAAAAGAGTTTAACATTTAATAACATCTATAAATATTGTAGTAATTTATCCATTTGATATGAAAATTATATTCCTATAAGGAAAGGAATCTACATAAATAGAAAAATGGGAAAGTTCTACACAACTGGAAATGGCAAAGAGCTGGCAGGAAACCCTTCATATAGAAGATATATAAGGTCATTTTTCACATTCCTTGAAAAAAACGCAACTATAGAAATAAAACGCATGAGAAACTTATGCAAGAGAACTTATTGACATCAGAGAGAACTGAATAAAAACATCAAGTGACCATTTGGACACACCCTTTGGAAAGGGGGAGGAATGTGCAAACTGATCTAGGGTATATAAGTAATTGGAAAATTCCCACAATATATGAGTATAGAGCGATCTGTAAAACCATATCAATTACATTCAGAAAAATGAGACATCGATTTTTTAATGTTTGAAGGATATTCGAGGGGGAATTCTTCGAGTTTCGAGAAATTTTTAGAATTTTTTTTTTTCGAGGGACTTTTTCGAGAGGGCTCTTTCGAGAAAACTTTGTTTGAAAAAAAATTTTTATGTAAAAAAATTTTTATGTATAGAAATTGTTATGTTCGAAACCTATATCTATCAAGATGGTGGCGGACATATTTTACTATATTATGTTAGAGTGAGGTCTGTCCATACACATCTATAGAAGGACACATGACATTACGATGTAGAACCGCATGATGATGAAAAATGGCATGAGGCAAAAATTATAAAACCGCATGAAGAAGTAACATATGAGGAAAAATCACATGACGAAAAGTCGCATGGAGAACTTGCATGAGAAATGAAGAGACCAATAGGAAATAGGGTCAGAGCATCACGTCATAATCCCCAAGCTCTGCACAACAAGTGTAATCAATTAAACAATAATGAGGAGGATATAAAGTCGAGACCACATAACACACAGGTTACCCACTGAGGAAGAGACGAGTGTTCTCGAAACGCGTCTGCGCGGAATACCTGTGTGACAAGCAGCCTCGAGTGTACATGGCCATGTATTAATACACGAAAACTTTTCATCGAAGAAGCGCTATCCTACTCACGTAAGCAAATATTCGTAACAGGACTCTCGCGAGAAGTAAGGCGAGACTTCGGCTAAACCGGAACTGACTTCGCCGGAGCGGAGAACAGCTGATCTGTGGGACGCCACAGCAGGAACTCCCGCGTGCCGAATAAAGTGAACCATTCGGGTACACAGTGAGTAGTGAGATAATTTGGACATAATTACATTGGAACTGTATAAGGATATAAAGCCTTTTATACGTGGGATAAAGATAGCCGGAATACGGCTGGAATCATATATGACGTACCTAGACACCTGAGTAAGGTAAACTGGATGGACAATCCGAACACTGCCCTAAGGGAAATACGTACAACGTTTAGATACCATCCTCTCTAGACATTCTATACAAGAAACAATATATGACGTATAGGAATATATGCATTGATGATATAGTCCATGATGGCGGTAATTGTATAGGCTAAATAGGAGAAATCGCTCTGCCAGAATTACTGCGATCCAATGAGTCATCCCCACAGGGAGGATTCGGATGCAGTTCGTCTGATATAGCGAACTCTGAGTGTGATATATCTATACCTATGTGAATGTAGAGACATATATGCGATTCTACACATTGTTTTTTATTGTTGTTTTATATCATTGCTTTTTATGCATTTTTAAATAGATTTTATTTACATGTACACATGTCTATGAAGTGTAATAAAATATAGAGACCTTATTCCCACGTGAGTGCCAACTGTTTTGAGTGCCGGTTTCACCTTTTTTTAAAAAACCTTTTCACTCAGAACTAGGGGTGTTTCTTTTGAACCTGAGCACCAGGCGTGCTTAAACCAAAGTGAGCCAGCTGTCCACCATTTGTAATGGAAATGAAACCTGTACCTATCAGACATTAATGCCATATACGTTTGATACGCTATCAATGATCCTGAAGGTAATACCCCATTCAATCTTACTTCTGTCCTTGGAAGTGGTTCATTATGACAATGTGGCCCTTGGACCAGAAAAGGTTGTGCACCCCTGTATTAGAGTTAGGCCTCATGCACACGACCGTTGTTGTGTTCCGTTCCGCAAAATGGGGTTCCATGATCTGTTTCCGTTTTTGTTTCCGTGTGTCTTCCTTTATTTTTGGAGGACCACCAGACATAAAGGAAAGTAAAAAAAAGCCTAAGACAGGTTTGCCATGCAAATGATAGAAAAAAAACGGATGCAGACGCGGATGACAATCTTGTGTGCCTCCGCGTTTTTTAGTGGTCCCATTGACTTGAATGGGTCCGCGAACCGTTTTCCGCGAAAATAATAGGACAGGTTATATTTTTTTGACGGACTGGAACCACGGATTACGGACGCGGATGGCAAACGGTGCATTAGCCGAGTTTTCAACGGACCCATTAAAAATCAATGGGTCCGCTGAAAATAACGAAAAACGGCGCAACGGACACGGAATAAAACAACGGTCGTGTGCATGAGCCACTAGAAAGGTTGACTTGGACCAATTTACTGAAAGTATGTACTCCCCCATAATGTCACTTCCTTTGTAGGGCAGTATGGGAAAAATGTATTAAAAAAAAAAACATAAAAAATGTCATACCACATATTTTGTCACATTGGCATTTTTGCGCCATCCTCGCCACTTGGAAGTGACACATTTACAAACCTGCGGCCGTGTGGGGAGCAGGAGCGACTCCGGAGAGTGGCATAAGTATAATCTATCTGAGGTGCCCGGGCATTAGGGGGGTCATTATAATAGGGGCTGGATAACCCCTTTAAAGTGAAAACTAGTCCAGTCAGGCACTGGAGTAGTTTTTAAACTAGGGGCACGAACTGCCAGCGGTGCACTTAATTTATGACGTAGCCAGGCCTCATTATAAATTTGTCGCTTTCTCTGCTAGAAAAGGGGGAAACAAAGGTCTTTGTAAATGACCCCCAGTCGGTGTCTATGAGAAATGGGCAACAATAGGGAAAAAACACCAGGCACAGCATTTGTGATTTAAAAAAAAAAGTGATCCTATGATGGATCTCAGTACCAGAAAGGAAAACGCTGATGTGCAAGTAGCCTTATGTTTGTAGATTTTAATGTATGGATTATGAGGTGGTTACATTAGCAATTACTGTATATGATACTGTTTTATGGAGCGACGCGGGGCCTCTCTGTAGCCACAAATAAAGTCCCTTTGTATGCTAGGCTCTTCCAGCAAACAATGGGTTAATAGTGTGTGTTCTTCCCATGCAAATCAGTGCAGGTATTCCCGGCCTGTCTGTCCTGCTGAGATTTGCATAGTTTGTTGTAGTAACCGGCGCGCTGGTGATATACGAATCGGGGGAAGGCATGGCAGCGAGCTCTGCAAGTCTCTTGTGGCTGGAAAAAACAAGATCACAAGTCCAAAATCTACAGGTACCGTAAATGAGTCTCTATAAGGCCTCATGCACACGACCGTTGTGTGCATCCGCGGCCGTTGTTCCGTTTTCCGTTTTTTTTCGCGGACCCATTGACTTTCAATGGGTCCGTGGAAAAATCGGAGAATGCACCGTTTGGCTTCCGCGTCCGTGATCCGTTTTTCCAGTCCGTGAAAAAAATATGACCTGTCCTATTTTTTTCACGGACAACGGTTCACGGACCCATTCAAGTCAATGGGTCCGTGAAAAATCACGGATGCACACAAGATAGTCATCCGCGTCCGTGATCCGTGTCCGTGATCCGTGTCCGTTTTTCCTATCATTTTCAATGCAAACTTGACTTAGTTTTTTTTTTCACTTTTCATGTCCGTGGATCCTCCAAAAATCAAGGAAGACCCACGGAAGAAAAAACGGTCACAGATCACGGAACAACGGAAATCCGTTTTGCGGACCGCAAAAAAAAAACGGTCGTGTGCATGAGGCCTAAGCCGCATAAACCACAGCCTCCTGAATAGTGATTGAATGTTCATAGAGAAGACCCTTACTTTTCTTGACACAGGATTCTGTGATTTTCCTAGAAATATTTCCCAGAAAAAGAATTAACAAGGGTTTTAAACATACAGGGGGTCATTTATCATAAACCGTATGACGGTCTATGATATCGTTGTGTGCTGCCAGAGGATGCACCTAATTTAGGATGAGGAGCTCAATTCATCATAAATGAGGTGCATCCTTCAGCAGTCAGTGCACCTAAATTGAAATCTACACCAGCCCCTAGCTGGTGCAGATATCAGTCTTCTTTTACACCAGAAAACTAGTATAAGAATAGATAAATATGCCAGGCCCGCTACCGTGTCCCCTTTTTAGGAAAGGGGCGAGGGCAGCGAAGAAAAGCCACTTGCAAAAATATTTTGCACAGATATTAAGTCACAAATACAGTGTTTGCAACTTTTTTTATGCCAGAAAACTGCAATAGTGGGAATAATAAATTCCTCCATTGTTTATAAAGGGGCAACTGTACTGAACCCCGTCACTAATCAGGTTATATCTGAGTAATGGCATGCTGTATGAGGCTACGAAAATTCATTCTAGATTACGGATTATCACAAGCGTGACGCTGCCCAGACGCAGGACCATGGCAGCCTGGCTGTAAACAGATGACCAACCTAAGACTGGTCCAACCACAGTACTAGAAGATCCTCTAGTCTAGTGGGCCCAGGCTCTGATACAGAACTGTCCCCAAAGGTCAAGCAGAAGACAACCCCACTGGAGCTGACTATTGCCACCAAGGTCTTATATTTGATCTACGAATAGCCTATTAGGCCTTACTGATGATATGCCCTGCGTGTGCAGTGATGGCCACAACATTTATTACACAATTAACCCTTTCAGAAGCAATGGTCGTGTAACCAACCAATTACGTTTACACGTGCCGATTCTATGATCTTTTGAGCAGAATGGGAGGGGGATGATCTTACTAAAAGGGACATTTCCGTCCAAAAAGTTTTTTTTTAAACTGAGTATTAATAGAAAACTTTTTTTTTTTTTTTTTTTTTTTTTTTTACTCAGTAATACTATGACATTGAAAATTGAATTATTGTCTTTCTGTAGCAGTAGGCACAAAATTCGAATCCTCCTATGTAAATAGTTCATCCATTGCTGTGTGGGGGGAAGGTGTTATCTGCAAGGCGATCTTTATTTTTAATAGTAGGTGTAGAATTGGGATGGCAGTATCACAGTTCTATTGCTTTCTGGATAGGACTAGGTAAAGATGTCCACAGAAGAGAACTGCATATCAGTGTGATGCTCTAATTGAGCTCCTTTATAGGAGGGCTCTGCCTGGCTGCAGCTAATGGAAAAATGTAACTGAGGCTATCTGCGTGCTAAAGGTCCAAGCAAACAGGAAGTTAATGACTCAGGACAGGAAGTAGAACAGATGCGACTTCAAAAAATGATATCCAGAGAACCATCCAAGTATTTACCCTTAAATAATTAAGGATTGTGGGTTGGGTAGAGGGCACCTATATTTATTATATTTATATTGGTAATATAATCCACTTGATTTTTCCTTTTTTTTCGCATTGATAGGAATGGAAGGATTTTACAAGTAAATTATATGATGCTGTACAACAACAGATGACTGAGAATAATATCAACTTCTTCAATGACCTGTCAGAAACAGAAAAGATATTTGTTCTCGACAAAGCAGCCAAAGCTGTAAAGTCAGGTATTAACACTATGGCATGAGGCTTCTTGTATATGGCAGAGATGAGTGCACAGACCATCCATGGTGCTACACTAAATCCCTATGTGTATGGCCTATGTCGGAGTATGAAATTAGAGACATCCAGATGTAAAGTAGACATCTATGAGTCTGTACGTTGGCTCTGTGCAGTATAGAACATGTATGAAATAGCAATATGGCCATGTGCATGAGTCTTTAGAATATTAACAAAGTACATAGTCAGGATGTTAAAGCGGTTTTCCAGGCTCCAAATCAGCTGCTTGCGACATCCACCGGTGACGGAATTAAGATAGGTCATCAGTATAAAACATTCAGAAAACCCCTTTAATATAATTTGTCAAAATGCAAGACTTTGGGGGTCATTTATCATGCTGAAATACGCCTATATTAGGCGTATTTCAGGCGCAGCCGCTATCTGCAATTTTAACCCCGCTCACACCAGGTCTAAAATTGTGGGAATGGCGTGGACGGGGAAAGGTCGTCTCATTTACCATTGAAAAAGGTCTAAATATAAGACAGCTCAGAAGCTGTCTTATATTTAGAACTGGCGCTGGATGCGCCGAAGTTATGGAGAGGCCGGCGCCTCTTCATAACTTCGGCGGAACCCCCGCCAGCTATAGGGAATATTAAAGGGACACTGTCACCTGGATTTTACTTACTGAGCTAATAACATCACCACATTAGTCTCCACGATTTACATTAAAATATACTAGTATTACTGCCCTGTGTTTGTTATTCCATCTATAAAATTTGGAGCCCAGCCGCTCCCATTACTTCGGAGCCCAGCACCGCCCCACTGCTAATTTATTCACTACTCAGCGCTGAAGTTATGTTTGTGCAGCGCCCGTTTGTGCAGCTGGCGCATGCGCAGTGAGTTCTGTGAGGCCGATGCCAGGCCTCCACAAACATTACGTCGGCGCTGAGCAGTGAATAAATTAGCAGTGGGGCGGTGCTGGTCTCCGAAGCAATGGGAGCGGCTGGGCTCCAACTGCCAGAGGGATGTCCTCTTGGGCTCCTTATTGAGGTACTTTATATATTAATAAAACCGATTTTATAGACAGAATAAAAGACACAGGGCAGTAATACTGGTATATTTTAATGTAAATCGTGGAGACTAATGTGGTGATGTAAGTAAAATCCAGGTAACAGTGTCCCTTTAAGACCAACGTCTAAAACGCCGGTCTTAATAAATGTGCCCCTATAAGTTTGCCCCCACTTTATATCTGTCTGCAGCACCAACACATCTATGTAAAGTATACTAAATGTTATCCAATCAAACGTTTGTTGTAAGATGATGACATGCTATTAGTGGCCAGTGGAAGCCAGGACTGTCCTTTGATGGAAGTATTATTTAGCAGTGTATGGTGGTATTTTTTGCAGCATTATCTTGGCACTATGTGGCAGTATGGACTGTAATACCAGCCCTCTCTCTTCTCTAACTTCCAGGTACTACTTACAGTGAACTATCAGCTTGCATCAGCTCCAGTTTGGAGGAAAATATAAATAGTTATGTGGCCCAGGAACAACAAGATGGTGTCATCCCAAGAAGTCAGTCAGACGTGGTGGCTTCACACATTCAGGATGGAGTGGTAGGTGAAATGTGTTCTTCTAAATCACACAGTGGTGTTTGTCTGGCCGAGTAACAGCATAAATATTAACTTCTGAAGCATTTCAGATCAAAAATATCCTTAATCATATCTCAGCAGACTGTTTACAATTCATTCATAAACCTCTAGTAGGAATAATAGAGGAACAGCACAACATGCAGTTATAAGCAAAGATGGTCCAGAATCGTTATCTCATGAATAAGTAGTTCCTTAAAGGGTTGTCTCATGTCAGCAAATGGTATTTATCATGTAGATAAAGTTAATACAAGGCACTTCCTATATTTTTCGCACTTGATGATAAGATGCACCTAGGTTTTAGAGAAAGAAAATAAGAAAAAAAAAATTTCAGCAGACCCCCATGTCAAACCTCAAATCAGACCCCCATATCAGACCTCAGCTCAGGCCCCCATATCAAATCTCAGATGGGACCCACATATCAAACCTTTAAATCAGACCCCATCTGACCTCCATGTCAGATGCCTATATCAGACCTCATAGCAGATCCCCTTTAGACCATGTGAGACCCCATATCAGACGTCATATTAGACCTCGTATTAGAACCCCATCCAGGCCGTCTTTAATATTGATTGGACCCTGGGCAAGAATGCCATATATGAGCCCCCCAATGCCATATATCAACCCCCAGCCTCATGTATCAGCCCCCCAGCCTCATGTATCAGCCCCCCAGCCTCATGTATCAGCCCCCCAGCCTCTTGTATCAGCCCCCCAGCCTCTTGTATCAGCCCCCCAGCCTCTTGTATCAGCCCCCAGCCTCTTGTATCAGCCCCCCAGCCTCTTGTATCAGCCCCCCAGCCTCATATATCAGCCCCCCCAGCCTCATGTATCAGCCCCCCCAGCCTCATGTATCAGCCCCCCCAGCCTCATGTATCAGCCCCCAGCCATCAGTGCAAATAAATAAATAAACAACTTACCTCTTCTGCTGCTCCTGGATGACAGCGCTCCTCACCACCAGCGCTCTCTCTCTTCTTCCTGGACCAGGAAGCGGTGAGTACAGAGCTTTCACCGCTTCCCGGTCCTCCGGTACTAATCATCGCTTCCATAATGAAAGTGCTGATTAGTATTCACCCCATAAGATACCGGGGAATTTTCGACCACTTTTGGGGGGGGAGAAATGCATCTTATGGGATGAAAAATAATTTGTGGGCAGTGGCCAGTGGGGCTCAAGAGGCAGCTGCCTTGGGCCCCCAAGGAGCAACTGGGCCCGGGGAAGCTGCCCCTTTTGCCCCGCGTTAAAGACGGCCCTGACCCCATCAGAACTAAAATAAGTTACTCTGCAGGTCCGGCTTTCCCTCCTGCACTCACCGCTCCCTGGTCTTCTCCAGGCCCACAATGCACTGTGAGCTGACTCTGCGCAGCGTCAGGTCATAGTCAGCACACTACATCCTTACAGTGCAGCACGGGCCCAGAGAAGACCAGGGTGCGGTAATTACAGTCAGCTCTTGAAGCGCATCACTCACCATTCCCCACAACAGCATACTAGTAAGCGCTTCCATAACTAGTATATGGTTTATAGAGCACCACTATTTTTCCCACAATTTTCTGGAAAAAAGTGCCTCTTTAAAGAGAAAAATAAGGTACTAATGTAGTGTGATCATCCACATGTCCTCTTTTGCTGGATTGATTCATTTTTCATCACATTATACACTGCTCATATACAGGGGTTATGACCACCCTACAGTCTAGCAGTGGTGGTCGTGCTTACACACTATAAAAAAAAGCTTCGACCTGTGAGCACTCCCGAGGTACTGGCCACCAGAGAGGCCGCCACTTTTTCCTATAGTATGCAAGCACGTCCACCGCTGCTTGATTGCAGGGTGGTCGTAACCCCTGGATACAAACAGTGTATAATGCAATAAAGAGTTCAAAAAGAAGAATGTGTAATATTGATATTAAACATAAAATATACATTTATGGTTAGTATATTTTACCCACAAAATGATTTTGTATCTGTTTTTTCACACTATACATTAAATTATTTTTTGCTAGATCAATATATTAGAAAACAGACCAAGCATGAAGGTAAAACTGCATGCACTTCTAAATCAGCCCATACCGGTCACACTCCGAACTTTGGCCTGGAAATTGCAATTAGCCAACACAAAAGGTAATGACGGGATAACTGTAAATGGATTGATAATTTTATTTCAGCTTTTTCAACTTCTTTCTAATTATTTATAGTATATTGTTATTTACCTATGTATAAGTTTATAACAGGATATGTGTGGGCAGAAAGTTTGAGCACTTGTCCACACCAACCCATCAGATACTAGATTAGATTTTTTCACAAATAAAAAAAGAAATAAATGCTGATGGCTATAATTTCACTATGGGCAGCATTTTTGTACTTCACTTCCTCTACTTCCAACTACTTTAAAAGCATCTCAGACAATTGCTCATATCCTATAGGACCTAAGGACACTGTATGTTCATTCAAGTCAGATTTGGTGCAGAAATATTAGCAAAAATTTGACCCTTTTATTTGAATTGGGTTTGTAAGAATCACATGGATATGCTGCAGAAAAAAATCCTTAGATGTATGAACCTGATTTCTGCAGTGAATCTGATACGTGTAAATATACCCTAACATTCTATTTTGCATATGTTACCTTTAGGGCTCATGCACACAAACATGTTTTTTGTCCTCATCCGATCCGCATTTTTTGCGGATAGTATGTGGACCCATTTACTTCAATGGAACCGCTAAAGATGCAGACAGCACACCGTGGACTGTCCACATTAGTTTGTCTGTTCTGTGCCATCCGCAAAAATATAGATCATGTCCTACAGTATGTCCTA
Organism: Bufo bufo; assembly: GCF_905171765.1. Classification (NCBI taxonomy): domain Eukaryota; kingdom Metazoa; phylum Chordata; class Amphibia; order Anura; family Bufonidae; genus Bufo; species Bufo bufo. The sequence continues at coordinate 95,338,555 of NC_053391.1, forward strand.
TTCTTGTCTGCATTACAGACAGGGATAAGACTGTTCTATTATTTCCGTTCCACAAAATGACCCTTGAACACATCTGGATAGGTCACTTACCCATTCCTAAATCCATTCTAACATCCCTATGTATAAATGAAATACACATTACTTAGGCTGTGACCAGGGTTGTACACAAATCATATTGGGCCCCATAACAAAATTCACTATGGGTCCCCCTATCCCACCCGGATCACCAGTATGCATGCTTCAAAAGCTCCCAGGCAACACAGAGAGTAAATACTGTATTACACCTGCCGATTTTTCGGCAGATGATCGCTAACGACAGTTCCGTTAGTGATCATTTTGCAGATTAATACTGCCGGCAATTCTTCCCTCCCGACAATCGTCCGCCACATCGGGCTGTGTAATACAGCCTTAATGCCCCAGATTTCTGATGAATTTACATTTTAGTTTTTTTGTTTTTATTGGGAGGAAAAAATTTGTAATTAAATGAAGTCTCTCTAGGCTTTATCACTTTATCCGACTTCTGTGTTGGAAAAAGTATGTTGCTCATTCTGAACATCATATTTCTCAATGTACTGTATTTACACTATTTTTTATTTTTTTTTAATTTTCATTTTTTTGATATTTCAAGAGCTATAAATTTGTAATTTTCCTGTCCATGTAACCGTATAAGGTCTTACTTTTACAAGTTGTCGTTTTTAATGGCACCATTTTCAGTACATATAATCTCTAATTAATTTTTCTTAACGGGATTACCCAACATTATATCAGACCTCACAGAGTGGCTGACCGACAGTGGTGATCATACTTACCTGGTCCCTGACGCTGGGTTCAGTCTACACACTCTTGTTAAAATGTCAGGTTTCTATGATGAAAAAAATGAGACAAAGATAAATCATTTCAGAACTTTTTCCAACTTTAATGTGACCTATAAACTGTACAACTCAATTGAAAAACAAACTGAAATCTTTTAGGTGAAGGGAAGAAAAAATACAAAAATAAAATAATATGGTTGCATAAGTGTGCACACACTTTGTTGATGCACCTTTTGATTTTATTACAGCACTCTGTCTTTTGGGTATGAGTCTATCAGCATGGCACATTTTGACTTGGCAAGATTTGCCCACTCTTCTTTGCAAAAACACTCCAAATCTGTCAGATTGCGAGGGCATCTCCTGTGCACAGCCCTCTTCAGATCACCCCACAGATTTTCAATCGGATTCAGGTCTGGGCTCTGGCTGGGCCATTCCAAAACTTTAATCATCTTCCTTTGTGGATTTGGATGTATGCTTTGGGTCGTTGTCATGCTGAAAGATTAAGTTCCTCTTAATGTTCAGCTTTCTAGCAGAATCCTGAAGGTTTTGTGCCAATACTGACTGGTATTTGGAACTGTTCATAATCTTCTCTAGCTTAACTAAGGCCCTAGTTCCAGCTGAAGAAAAACAGCCCCTTGGCATGATGCTGCCACCACCATGCTTCACTGTGGGTATGGTGTTCTTTTGGTGATGTGCAGTGTTGTTTTTGGGCCAAACATATTTTTGGGAATTATGGCCAAAAAGTTTAACCTTGGTTTCATCAGACCATAACGCCTTTTCCCACATGCTTTTGAGAGACTACTTCAGATGTGTTTTTGCAAAATGTAGCCTGGCTTGGATGTTTTTCTTCGTAAGAAAAGGCTTTTGTCTTGCCACTCTACCCCATAGCCCAGACATATGAAGAATAAGGGAGAGTGTTGTCACATGTACCACACAGCCAGTACTTGCCAGATATTCCTGCAGCTCCTTTAATGTTGCTGTAGGCCTCTTGGTAGCCTCCCAGACCAGTTTTCTTCTCGTCTTTTCATCAATTTTGGAGAGACGTCCAGTTCTTGGTAATGTCACTGTTGTGCCATATTTCCTCCACTTGATGATGACTGTCTTCACTGTGTTCCATGGTATATCTAATGCCTTGGAAAAAAAATTGTACCCTTCTCCTGATTGATACCTTTTAACAATGAGATCCCTCTGATACTTTGGAAGCTCTCTGTGGACCGTGGCTTTTGCTGTGGAATGCGATTAAGAAAATTTCAGGAAAGACCAACTAGAGCCGCTGAACTTTATTTGGGGTTAATCAGATGCACTTTAAATGATGGCAGGTGTATGCTGACTCCTATTTAACAGGATTTTGAATGTTATTGCTTAATTCTGAACACAGCTACATCCCCAGTTATAATTGGGTGTGCACACTTATGCAACCACATTATTATTTTTATTTATTTTTCTTCCCTCCACTTAAAAGATTTCAGTTTGTTTTTCAATTGAGTGGTACAGTTTATAGGTCACATTAAAGGGATTCTGTCACCAGGATTAACGATATGTAGATATTTATGTGTGCCCATTAGTCTTCATGCCGTGTTTACAATGATCCCTCTGTTTATGCTCTGTGTGCCTTATATTCTTATAAAAAGGGGTTGTCCCACGATCTCCTGGAGCCCACCACCGCCCATCGATCCGGAGCCCAGCACCGCCATTTACTTAATTTATTTACTGCACTATCCTGACGTTATGTAATCTCTGCTCCCTAGTCTCGCACAGGCGCAGTGGACACTGTAGTCTGCGCCCGTGCGGACTACTGGCACCGGCTTCAACTTGTCCACTTGCGCAGAGAAAGAAAGTATTTTCCGGTCCGATCGCGGTGCGCAGGGAGCCGGCGCATGTGCAGTGGACAAGTTGAAGCCGGTGCCAGTAGTCCGCACGGGCGCAGACTACAGTGTCCACTGCGCCTGTGCAAGACTACGGAGCAGAGATTACATGACGTCAGGATAGTGCAGTGAATATAAAGTAGTAGGCGGTGCTGGGCTCCGGATCGATGGGCGCGGCCGGGGTCCAGGAGATCGTGGGACAACCCCTTGGGCTCCTGACAGAGGTGATTGACATATGAATAAGATCGCTTTTTATAAGAATATAAGGCACACAGAGCATAAAAAGAGGGATCATTGTAAACACTGCATGAAGACTAGTGGGCACATATAAATATCTCCATATCGTTAATCCTGGTGACAGAATCCCTTTAAAGGTGGAAAAATTTCTGAAATGATTTATCTTTGTCTCATTTGTGTATGTATATACCTCTCAATCTCATTCATGGCAGTGCTGGTGCCTGACAGTGCTCCTCCCTCTAAAACCACCTAGATGCCGCAGTCGCTTTTGACTGTGACATCTAAGGCGTTAAACAGCCAGGATCTGCACTTCTGCCAATTTGGGCCGTTAGAGCAGGAGCCATGCAGCATTTAAAATAGGCCAAACGCTCGTTCATCAGGTAATCGCATTGTTCAAGTGGTCACCTAAATCGACATTTGGCTGCAGCAGATCGTGCTGTGTAAACAATGCCGACAAACAATGATTCTGTATGGGGACGAGTGATAGCATTAGTGATCACTCCTCATACTGTGGAAGAGATCACTGCAGCGGTCTTTTTCACTGAAGAGCAGGCGATTGTCGGGATGGAGTGCATCCTTCCTGATAATCTACAGGGACCTTTAAGGATGTTCAGTTCACACTTGAAATGCTAAGTGCCATGATTTGTAACAAGAATGCTAACTTATTATCTGTGCTGTTCTCACAGCCCGCATGGAATATCTGTCACACGTGTCCTTGAACAAGGCCCGATCAGTACTAGACCGAGAGATAGCTCTACATTGTGAGGCTCTGCTCTCAGCGGAACAGACATTTCAAAACCTGAAAGATATCAAGGGTAAGTGTTGTATAGAGTAAGAATGGATCAACTGGATGAGTGATAGGGACAGATAGTTTACAGGGTAACCTGCTCGGATCACCAGAGGTCAGATTTAGGGCTCATGCACACAAATGTATTTTGTTTCCGTGTTTGCTCCGTTTTTTTGCAGATAGGATGCGGACACATTCATTTCAATGGGTCCACATAAAATGTGGACAGAACACCATATGCTGTCCGCATCTGTATGTCCATTCCGTAGCCCCGCAAAAAATATAGAACATGTCCTATCCGTTTTGCGGACAAGTATAGGCATTGTTACAATGGATCTGCAAAAATTACGGATGCAATACGGATGTCACACGGACGGCATCCATATTTTTTACGGACTGCAAAATACATAAGGTTGTGTACATGAGCCATTACTCTGTGCAGGAAGTGGAGTGTTCATTTCCCCTGCAGCACCACCTGCTGATGTATTACATGATGACCATTAAAATCAATAGACTGTTAATATAATGTAACAACACGCCATGTTTGCCAGAGCGAGATACATTTTTATAGCTGTAATTTTTCAGGGGCGCCTTTATTAACTCAGAATTCATTCATTGGTAATTTTAAAATAGTTTTTCTAAAATAAAAAAAAGCACACTCATTATATACTCTGCTGTACATGTTCCTTTTGTATTTTTAGGATTTGCAAGATGTATGCGGAATGTGATGTCTTATTGTCATAAACAAGCCAAGATCGGCCTTTTAGATGAGGATTATCTATTGCTTGTGCCTCTAACACAGACAGTCTTTGCAACATCTAAGCCTAGTACATCTGTAGATACACTGTCTACACTATTGGTTGAGGAATACATCACCTTTATGGACTCCCGACCACCCGCCATGCATAGGAATGAGCACCCAGAGGTATGTTCCATTCTAGCTCTATTGTTTGTCACATTCTACAGCTTGCCATATGGTGTTACTGGTAGATGTACCTTTCTTCTTATCTTTGTCAATACGGAAATGTTCTGCAATTTGCCACAAATTAATTTACCTAGTACAGGGCCGATACATTTACCTACTACACTGTAAACTGCAGCAAAGGTGACAGTAGAGATATTTGTGCAGCTGTTGCTCATGCATTTAGCTCCAAGTAGATTGTTTAAAGGGTTTGTGCAAGAACCTGTCTACAGATTTGTACCTATGAAACTGGCTGACCTGTTACATGCTCACTTGGCAGAAGAAAGGATTTGTGTTGGTCCCATGTTCTATGTGCCCACATTGCTGAGAAATTATGACTTCATGTCAGTTTATTTGGATTTCATCCAAGAACCACAGGTAATACGTGAATTTTGGTGCAGAAACGCAGAGATCTGCACATAATTCTGTATGGAATTTATGTTTCTAAACCTGCACCCGTGTGCATGTACCCTTAAAATACGCTTCTGTGTGCAAAACCAAGTTTCTAACCTAGAATTTTAAAAAATAATTGCTGTATGCTGTTTATTAACTGTATTCATTTGTAGGAAGGACACACTATTCAATTCAATATGAGGAAGAGTAGGGGGGAGACTTGGATTACTGCAGTCCTTTACTTACTCCCTGCTGTGAGAGATAGAGATACAGCTAAAGTAAGGCTACTTTCACACTAGCGTTCGGAGCGGATCCGCTCCGATAATGCAGACGTTCGCATCCGTTCAGAACGGATCCGTCTGCATTAAAACTTAGAAAATTTTCTAAGTATGAAAGTAGCCTGAGCGGATCCGTTCAGACTTTACATTAAAAGTCAATGGGGAACGGATCCGCTTGAAGATTGAGCCATATGGTGTCATCTTCAAGCGGATCCGTCCCCATTGACTTACATTGTAAGTCTGGACGGATCCGCTCGCCTCCGCACGGCCAGGCGGACACCCGAACGCTGCAAGCAGCGTTCAGGTGTCCGCTCACTGAGCGGAGCGGAGGCTGAGCGCTGGCAGGCGGATGCATTCTCAGTGGATCCGCCTCCATTGAGAATGCATTGGGGCCAGACGGATGCGTTCGGGGCCGCTCGTGAGCCCCTTCAAACGGTGCGCACGAGCGGACACCCGAACGCTAGTGTGAAAGTAGCCTAACTTGGATATCTGTGTATCTGTATAGAAGACTTCTTATAATTGCAGCACCATCAGCATTTATTAACCCCTTGGCGACTTCCACCGTACATGTACGGTGGAAGTCGCCACTTTAAAGATGGCTCCCTTGCTCGTGCAGCAGGCGCCATAGCTGCTGGGTTTCTGCTGTTTCAAAAACGCGGAACGGATGGGGACCCATTTTGCGGACATGTGAATGGACCCTTAGCTGGAAGCCTCAGAGTTAAATATGGAACATACCAATACAAGGCAGCAGGGGGCAGCACTGTATTGTTATAGTAAATTGTGTGTTCTATAAGTTTTTATAAATATAAAAATGTGTTCTGACCATTACGCCTTTGCCTGACGATTTGGACCTGATGAGACTTCCTGGCTTGACATATTTCTATTTTCTGGTTTCTGATTTGGCTTTAGATTGGATTCTTCTGGTTAGTGTTCAGCGAAACGATCTTTGGATCCTAGATCCGATGTCGATTCGCTCGAAACTTCGTTTTAATGCTGTACGGAGACCCGGCGAGGTGAACATAGTGACTTTAACATGGATCCGAAATTGGCTTTGGTACCTCAGTACCGAAGCCAACTTCGGATACATGTTTTAAATGGTTTTAAAGTTTAAAAATCCCCAAGTTATTCACCGAAGTCCCACGAGACTTCAGTAATAAAAAATTTGCCTCTCTGGAGCCCATAGATTTGAATGCTGTACATAGACGAATCTCTGTACAGCAATCAAATGAAGTTTTGAACGAATCGATTTTGTATCTAGGATCTGAAGCTCGATTCACTCAACACTACTTCTGGTATTGACATAGGCTTGTATTATTCTGCTATATTCTGTTCTGGTTCTGGTTATCCTACCCATCGAGTCGGTTATCACTACCTTTATTATTTTGTACCGGCATTTACCCCTGTAGGCCCGTGCACTTAGTAAGGAAGGGACCGCCGTCCAGTTGTGGGCCGTCATCTAGGGCGTATCGTGCAGGCAGGTAGGGACAGTGGCAGGGTAACGTTCAGGGCCTCACTGATCCATATCATGACATAAGTCTCTCTCTCTCTCGCTCGCTCTAAAGTGTGAGAGGGGAGGGGTGGCAGTATAATGTAAACTAACATGCCGGTAGAGACAGGGACGATGACCTGGTGGCAGTTCCACTGTATCTGCGCAAAAATAAACAATGATGACAATTTCGTGTTAGTTAAAGGGGTTGTCCAATCTGGACAATTACGGCATATTGATAGGATATGCCATAAATATCAGGTAGGTGCAAGTCTTACCTCTGGAACCCGCTCCTGTCTTTAGAACAGGGCCCCACCATGAATGGACAGCATGACGCACATGTGCAGCATACTCTTCTTTTACTGCTATGGGACCTCCAAAAGTACCTGAGCTGGTGCTTTCGGTTATTTTTGGAAGTCCCATAACAGTCAATAGAGCGGATGCTGCAAATGCACCTCTCCATTCACAGATATAGGACTCCCAGAAATAACAGTACTTTTAGTCCGGCTGCCTCTCAGCGTTCGCTGCCGTGCTGCCGTCGGAACTCCGCCCCCACCCCCATTATAGTCAAAGGGACGGAGCAGCAGTCCGGGGGCACACGTGAACAAGCGGCAGGACGGATCCGACAGGCTGTTCACCCGACGGAACAGTCTGCCGGCGTCCCCTGTCGCTAGTGTGAAAGTACACTAAGCCAGCTCTCAGCTTATTTTAGGAAGTCTAATAACATTGAATGATGAAGTGGCCGTGCATGTGTAGCATGCTCTCCATTCACAGAGCAGCCACCTTCTTCAGATAGGTGCAGATCCTAGAGGTGGAACTCACACCTATCGGACATTTATGACATATCCCAATATGCCATCAATGTCCACACATGACAAACCCTTTAATGTTAGTCTTCAAGATGTGTTAGTCTTCAAATTAACATAAAAGAGTCATATCACAAAGCACGTGTTAGTTTTCACTTATTCAAAATAGAAAAAAAAGTTTCAATAAAACATTCCCCTTTATAGTCCAATGAATATAAATATGGATAAAAATGCTTACTGTGTCTTACCTGTTTGTTCAAAACAAATATCTACTTTAATTTATCCAATACAATATTTTAAAATTAGATTAAAGTAATGAAATCATCTCCCTTAGAGACTGTTAAGCTGATACAGCAATGATCAAGCTATTCCGTGCCAGCTGGCATGGAGTAATTGCAGACGTAATCTTATAGTAAAATGCCAGCAGGAATTCACAATTCTTGTTCCAATATTTACTTATCTATATCTTTCAGGTGACAGATTTCAACTTTTTCTTTTGTAGGAGGGAGGTATTTTTACAGTAAGTAAGTAAAATGCTGTAAAACCACAGTTTAAAGGGTTTTTCTGAGATTTTGATACTGGTGACCTATCCTTAGACTAGGTCATCAGTATCTAATCGTGGTGGTCCGAAACTCGGGACCCCCGCTGATCAGCTGTTTGAGAAGGCACCGGTGCTCTTGTGAGCAACACGGCCTTCTCGCAACTTACCAAGCACAGCTCAGCCCCAGGAATGTATAGGCATTACTAAGGCTTAGGCCTCTTTCACACGGGCGTTGCGGGAAAAGATGCGGGTGCGTTGCGGGAAAAAGCACATTTTTCCACGCGAGTGCAAAGCGTTTTAATGCGTTTTGCACGCGCGTAAGAAAAATCGGCATGTTTGGTACCCAGACCCGAACCCGGACTTCTTCACAGAAGTTCGGGTTTGGGATCGGTGTTGGGTAGATTTTATTATTTTCCCTTATAACATGGTTTTCTATCTACTCGTGTAAAACTCTGCCTTTTTACTGACTCTGATCATCCACTGCCTGCCCTGACTGGATTTGTTTTACAGATACACACAAACTATGCGTGCTCTGATGCCAGCCTGTTTCCTGACCACGAGTATTGTCTGTTCCTTTGGTACACTACCTTGCACTGATTCTCTGACCCCTGTGGGTCAGCTGCCAACTACACCGGGACTATTCCAGGATTTGACAGCCTGGTTTGTTTCCTGCAGCAAAGTCCAGATCCATGTAATAGGGGGTAAAGGGTTAATACTTTAGGTTTAGCTCAAAGCCAAACCACTTAGTTGACAGCGTTTGTATCAACAAACCTTTCTATCCTGTATCTAGTCCCTTTCCTAGTTGCTTCTAGCCTATGTAGTTTGAGTCTTGCATATATTTCAACCCAGATCTGATTTTGGAGTCTCCTAGAACGATTGAATCTATTTTGTTTTGATTCCAGTTTTCCAGTTCATCTCTGCAGGTTTTTTCTGCGTTCTAGTGCCTCCTGTTGTTGGTGATGTTAGGGTTAGTATTTCAGATACAGGGTTCCATAGGGTTATCTTCAGGGACAGTGAGGGTCAGTGGTGTTTGGCTTGAAGGCCAATGTCTAGGGATAGTTAGAGTCTAGGTCACTTATTGCCTGTTAGGCTACTTTCACACCTGCGTTAGGTGCGGATCCGTCTGGTATCTGCACAGACGGATCCGCACCTATAATGCAAACGCTTAGATCCGTTCAGAACGGATCCGTTTGCATTACCATGAACAAAAAATAAAAAAAATAAAAAAAAAATTTTCTTTTTTTTTTGTTCATGATAATCCAAACGGATCCGTTCTGACTTTACATTGAAAGTCAATGGGGGACGGATCCGTTTGAAAATTGAGCCATATTGTGTCAACTTCAAACGGATCCGTCCCCATTGACTTACATTGTAAGTCTGGACGGATCCGTTTGCCTCCGCACGGCCAGGCGGACACCCGAACGCTGCAAGCTGCGTTCAGGTGTCCGCCTGCTGAGCGGAGCGGAGGACAAACGGTGCCAAACTGATGCATTCTGAGCGGATCTGCATCCACTCAGAATGCATTAGGGCTGGACGGATCCGTTCGGGGCCGCTTGTGAGAACCTTCAAACGGAACTCACAAGCGGAGCCCCGAACGCTAGTGTGAAAGTAGCCTTAATTATTCTTTGTTAACTCCATCTGCTTTATTACCTGACTGCCATTATCTGTTTCTTTACCTGACTGACATCTTCATATGTTTGTGCCACCATCCATTTACCATCAGCATTCAGGTTCTGTCATTTAAAGGGAACCTGTCACCTCTACTATGCTACCCTCACTGAGCGTTTCTAAATGTTCATTGTGTTACCCTAAACATATAAATTACACTTTTAATTTCATTTGCAGACGAATTCAATAAGTATTATGCATTTTTGTACTTCCCGCCTTTTATGCAAATTAACATAAAAGAGTTATATCTTACTTGTGTGACCAGAGAAGAGTCATATTTTTAAGCTCTGATTTATCTCAGGTTAATTTGCATATTTGTGTGAGGCACTTACGGTAGTACAGTGAAGAACCTAGGAAATCAGGGAATAAGCGTAGTCGGTTGTGGTGTGCCGAAACCGAGGATGAGGTAGGCCTGAGAAAGAAGAGGGCCCACCCAAGGAAAGAGATGTGGAAGAAATGAGTTATAAATGAGTGGAGTGGTGGGAGGGTCAAGTTCAGACCTCGGACGGTGCAGGAGCCAGGTAGGGGGGTGCCCTAAATAGGCTGGAGGCGGACCTCAGCCCCTCCCACAAATCCAGGCCAAAGCCTTCACACTTGTGTGAGGCACTTACGGTAGTACAGTGAAGAACCTAGGAAATCAGGGAATAAGCGTAGTCGGTTGTGGTGTGCCGAAACCGAGGATGAGGTAGGCCTGAGAAAGAAGAGGGCAAAAATGAAATAAACACTTTATTGTATTCGATATACATGAAAGCTCAACCCGACATGTCTTGGAAAGCGTTTCTTAACTCCCGTGTTGGATTGGGAATGTAACGTGTGAAAGCGGATGACTTCCAGCGCCCCAACTTCTTAATGACATGAGCCGGGATGTTGGCACTGGAGGCCGTGGATGCGGCCCCGATCCGAAAGGAGTGCCCAGAGTAGTTGGATGCGTTGAGGCCTAGTTGAGTGAGGGATGACCTGACATAGATCATAAAGGTGGTGGTGGTGAGTGCAGACCCGCGCAGTTGAAGTAGTGGCTGACAGGGTAGGAGCTTGTGATGCTGTTTGTATGCGTCCAGAACCCCGACTGGGCACCATCTGTTCTGCGTAGGGTAGTATGGAATGTCCACGGGTGAAAGCTGACTGTTTTTGGAGCGAGGTAAGGTTAGGATATAATGATCCCCGTGTTTCGTCAAGTGGGAGGCTAGTAGACAATGTGTGGTTTGGGTCGCCGAGGTCGTGGTGAATTCCCCGGGCCTCAGGAATCCGTAGAAGGCCAGGTACATCGCTGTTTTGATGATGGAGTTGGTAACAGCTTCAAAAGGTCTGGTGTCTAATAAGTCGGATAATGCCTTGAAAATGTGACTGTTAATGGGCAGTCTCTGTGTCGGCCGTGCGGGTTCTGTCCTCTGAATGCCTTTGAGTATGGTTTTGATCTGGTGTGAGGCCATGAAACTGATGTTGTTAGGGTGTATGATCAGCATGTGATGTTGAATGCCGGTGAGATAGAGTTTGATGGTGTTGTATGACAGTTTGAGCTTGAGGTGGCAAAAGGAAGCAAACCCCAGCAGGGAAGTCATGACAAATGGGTGCGTGATGTTGTGTTCCAACAGGAACTTGTTAAACAGTGTGAATGCTCTGTTGTATGACCTGCGTGTGTTGTCTGATAGTGCAGAATGGGATAATAACTGGCTATGGCGCATGATGACATCTAATCCAGAATGAGCTGGTGAAATGACGGGGTGATGGAGGCCGTGGGTGACGCTGACGGGAGAGCCTGATGAAACGCCTGAAATTGGAAACGAGACAGATTGTCAGCTGCCGTATTGCACCTTCCCGGGACGTGGAAGCAGTGTATGAAGAAATTGTTGCAAGCTGCCAACCAAGTAAGCCTGCGCAGGAACCTCATGATAGTGAGGGATTTGGACCGACCCCTGTTAATGATCTGGCAGGTTGCCTGGTTGTCTGAGTAGCATCGGACCGACCTGTTAGCCCATGAATGACCCCACGCCACGGCGGCCGCCACGATGGGGTAGATCTCGAACAGAGCCGAGGTAGTGGAGAATCCTTCCAAACCCTGGACCGCAGGAGGCCAGCTACCCCACAGCCAATCGTTCCCAAAAATGGCCGCGAAACCTGTGGTGGATGCCGCATCCGACCAGATTGATGGGGAAGAGTCCGACAGCTGAGGGAGGAACATGCTCCTGCCGTTCCAGGCGGATAGAAATCTCCTCCACATACCCAGATCTGCAGTGGCGTGGGCATCCAGGGGCAGCCTGTGAGAGTCGTGAAGGAAAAGGGGGAAAAGGCGCAGAAGCCGTGAAATGAACGCGCGACCCTGGGGGATGATGCGCATGGCAAAGTTCAGGGACCCCAATAGGGACTGTAGTTCCTTGCGATTGCAGTCGCCGAGTTGAAGGTAATTGTCTATGTGGTTGAGAATAACCTGGATTTTCCCGAGTGGCAAACTGGCTTGCATAGAGGCAGAATCCAACTGAATGCCCAAGAAGGTGATGACTGTGTCCGGCCCCTCTGTTTTCTTTGTGGAGATGGGTACCCCAAGTTCCCCGAATAGCTTGATGGTGGCCCTGAGGCTGGCGGGAGGGGAGATGTTTTCCTCCACGAGTAGAAAGTCATCCAGGTAATGCAAGACCATCGGGCATCTTGCTACGTTCAAGAGCAACCAGCAAAGTGCCTCCGCGAATGTGTCAAAAATGGCTGGGCTACTTTTGGATCCGAAGGTCAACCGGGAGAAAAAATAATAGTTTTCGGACCACTTGATGCCATGAAGGTGCCACAGCGATGGGTGAATTGGTAGCAATTTGAACGCATTGGCGATGTCGGTTTTGCTGAGCCATGCTCCGACCCCTGCTTGCCTGATGGCGGTGATGGCGTGATCTATAGTGGTGTATTGGAGTGAGAATTCCTCCGACGGAATGAGGGAGTTGAGACTGGGGTCGGCTGAGCCGTGTGGTGCCGATAGATCGATGATTAGCCTCTGTTTCTGGGAAGATTTCCCGGTGACGATGCCAATGGGATTGGTGCGCCATGTGGTGAATGGGGGTGTCTTGAATGGTCCTAGCACGAAACCCTCTGCAACTTCCTGGGCTATGAGGGCGTCAATTGCGGTGGGGTTGCCTTGGGCGGATAGGAGATTTGGACATTCCAGGGTGCCTGTCGGCATGTGCAGGATGCCCGTGTGGAAGCCTTCTGTCAGCCCTGCCACGAGGAAATCCGTGAGATGTCTGGATGGGTGCTGAGACATAAATGCTTCCAGAATGTCCCTTTTCAAGTGCTCCGGTATCATGTGCGCCGGGCTGACTTCTTGGTCATCTGGGTTGATGGATGGCACGGCCACTGGCAAACCGGATGGTGCCGGTGACGCTGCCGGTGGTGGCCCTGCCAAGGAGAGGGATGTGGTGACCGACTCCAGCCTCTCCAACCTGTTGTTGACCCTGGACATGGACGTCATCAAAGAGGCCAGCATGGCGTGTATATCCCCCGTGCTGGACTGGCTGGGTCCTTCCCCTGCCTCCGCATTACTGGTTGACGTGCGTAGTAGTCGGAAAAGCTCCGCTTTCCTTGCCGTGGCGGGGAAGGGGATATGCCGTCTCTTCAATTCCGTCGTGATACGCGGAATTGTCCAGGCTCTGATGGATGCTGGGCTGGCAAGATCGTCTCCTTGGGCTAAGGTGATGGATCTAGCCGGAGTGCCCGGAAGGGAAAAGTTCTCAATTCCTTCCAGAGACATGCTAAAACAGAATAGTTTGTTAGTGTGGGGAAAACACAGGACCGTGCTGGCAAGCTAGCTATGCCGGATGGCGAAATAATTAAGCCTAGGATGGTGACAGATGAGGCCCTGCTAATTGCCGAGCGGCTTGAGAGGCTCTATCTATGAGTTGGCGCGAGGGGTTGATGAGGCCACTGACGTGGTGGCAGGAGTGTGAGGCCTCTCGGTGACTTGTACGACAGGACTAGGGAAAGGGAGTGACAGGTGAGGCCCTCTCTATGCAACAGCGAGGCGGCTTACTAACGAGTGGCGCGATGGGCGGCTGCCTCCGAGCGTGTGAGGCGGGGTGTTGGCCTCGCGGACCACTGACTGATGGCGAAGCCAAGAGGGGGTTAATCTAGTGGGATTTCGAAGCCCCTGATGCCAGCACGCTGACCCTAACGGGATGGACTGAAATGTAGGAAACAGAAAACGATTGAGCAGGTGTACGTACCTGGTAGCAAGAAAAAGTCACTGGATACGTGCAGCGTAAATAAGTCTAAGCTTGACCGCCTAAAGAGGGGTAGACAGAAAGTGTTATGACGAGAGTTGACTGTGGTCTGAACGTTTAGCATGACCTGAGAGGATTGCGCCGTGAGTAGCAACGGTGACCCGGTATGGTATGGAAGGTATGTGAAATGAGGCCCCGTGCTGTGGCGGAAGGTGTGAATACGGACCTTTTTATTTATTTATTTATTTTTTCCGGTTTTACAGGGATATTGATGTTCTAATGGAAAACGGGGTTTTTTTTTTTTTTTTTTTTATCATATGGCGGGTTTTTTTTTTTTTTTTTCTGGCGGTTTTTTTTTTTTTCATATGGCGGGTTTTATATATATTTTTTTTTTTTTTATATGGCGGGTTTTTCCTATCGGGTTTCTTTGGTGACTGTATGAAGTGTATGGATTTTTAATCGTACATGGATGTTGGCCTGGCGGGTGTGTTCCCTGATGCCGGCTCTTGTGAAGATGAATTGCGCCCCCCCCCCTGGAGCGCTGCCTGATGGAGGGGAGCGGTAGCTGGATCCGTGGGGCTGGTGCAGGGGTGTGCAAGCGGCACCCCTTGGCTCCCCACCCCCATGTACACAGCGCACGCGTGCGGCACCTGTGGCCGGCCGCCAGGCTACCGCGCATGCGCCGCCGCGGCCGCGCATGCGCAGCGCCCCCGCCGCGCATGCGCGAACCGGGCGCCGGGACGCGGCGGCCGCCACTGGCAGCGCGGCAGGAGGATGGAGTCGCGGGCCGGCGCGGCGGCGGGGAATAGGGGGACCTCGGCCCTGGTGCGGCTTGTGGCGGGGGAGCGTGTGGAGAGGCCGGGAAGCGGCGAGCATCTGGTGTAAGTGAGAGGGCGGCCGTGCCGCTGATCTGGCGAGGGGTGTGAGGGAAGAAAAGTGCGTGGGATGATTGGAGGGGAGGGGAACGGCGTGTTTGCTGCCATGGAAACCTGGTACACGTGTTGTCCGTGCTAGGAGTGGGGATGCGGTGGGGTGTGCGTGCATGCATGAACAGAAAAAGGTGCCAGCATGAACCGTGATTTGAAATGAAACTGTGACATGGTTTTACAGGTAAATGTTGAAACGAACCGAGCTGGAAGCAGGGCAGCCGTGAGGCCCTGTGCTGTACCGTATGAAAACTCACAGTTTGAACGGGCGAAACGTGACCCGCAAGGAACCAGGTGAAGCCGGACGGATGGAACCGGAATGCTCCAAATCCTGGACCCGAAACACAACGAACTTCAGAAACAGCAACTTGTAAGTAACTTCTTCAGTTAACTCCACACGCGACTCTCTCTCTCAAGTTCAGACCTCGGACGGTGCAGGAGCCAGGTAGGGGGGTGCCCTAAATAGGCTGGAGGCGGACCTCAGCCCCTCCCACAAATCCAGGCCAAAGCCTTCACACGTATCAAATCGATTTTTATACACAATAAAAGCACACAGAGCTATGGGGACTGGATATTGCGGACGTGCTAGCGGCCATCTAGGAACCCATGTCCTCAGCTCTATACACAAAATCCAGGTGACAGGTTCCCTTTAATGGTGAGATTCTACTTCTGTATATTTGTTACCTGCTAGTGTTGATATATGCTTCATAGTATTATTCTTCAAAGTTCCAACCATCAGTTTTTATACAATTTGGCTGCGAGTACAAGGAGATACCTAAGGTACCCAGGAAAATCCACTACTGGTGAAGGCTAGTTCTTCGTTTTGTGAACTACCATTGTCATTCCATTCCGCAATTCCGTGGCAATGTGAACATGGCCTAACACCCCCATGCTGTTTGATGTTCAATGGATAAGCTAGAATGAATAAAGCATCAATAGTAGAAACAAAGTTCTTGGGTTTGTGTTTAACTTTATACCTGACCCTGGAAATCCTGTATTCTACATTTTGTAGTGGTCTATGAGCTGAATGTCACAACCAGACAGCTGAGAAGCTCTGACAGGAGCCTTTTAGAACCTCCTCCTTGAGTTTTCTTTGTTTTGGTTTTCAGTTACTCATCTCGTTAGCCTCTCTCAGCTGTCATGCAGTTGGACTGATTGCATCCCTTTAAATTCCTCCCCATAATGCAGTAGTGTGCGGCTTATACAACTTCCTGGAGTGTGTGTGCATGCTGTTCCTATTTCCCAGTCTTCTGCAAGATAAGTGCTGTTCTTTTATTTGTGATTTTCTGTTTGCTGGATCTCAGATGACCCTGACTCCCTCCGTGTCTAGTGTAGGGAGCCGGTGGTCGTGTCCCCTCACTATTGTAGGGTCTTCAGACATAGTCTCTGATAGGGGCACGCAGTTTGTTTCCAGATTCTGGAAGGCTTTCTGTTCTCGCTTGGGGGTTCGGTTGTCATTCTCTTCTGCTTTCCACCCGCAATCGAATGGCCAGACAGAGCGCGTCAATCAGAATCTAGAGACATATCTGCGCTGTTTTGTGGCGGAGAATCAGGAGGATTGGTGTTCTTTTTTGTCCCTTGCTGAGTTTGCTTTAAATAACCGTCGTCAGGAGTTTGCTTTAAATAACCGTCGTCAGGAGTCCTCTGATAAGTCACCATTTTTTGGTGCATATGGGTTTCATCCGCAGTTTGGGACTTTCTCGGGAGAGGGGTCTTCTGGTTTACCTGAGGAGGACAGATTCTCCTCGTCTTTGTCATCTATTTGGCAAAAGATTCAGGATAATCTAAAGAGCATGAGTGAGAGATATAAGCGTGTGGCAGATAAGAGACGTGTGCCTGGTCTGGACCTGAATGTTGGTGATCTGGTGTGGTTGTCTACCAAGAATATCAAATTGAAGGTTCCCTCCTGGAAGTTGGGTCCTAGGTTTATTGGGCCTTACAAGATCCTGTCTGTCATCAATCCTGTTGCCTACCGTCTTGATCTTCCTCAGACTTGGAAGATCCATAATGTTTTTCATAAGTCCTTATTGAAACCTTATGTTCAACCCATTGTACCCTCCCCTTTGCCTCCTCCTCCGATTATGGTTGATGGGAATCTTGAATTTCAGGTCTCTAGGATTGTGGATTCTCGTCTTGTCTGCGGTTCTATCCAGTACCTCGTTCATTGGGAGGGTTATGGTCCTGAGGAGAGGATGTGGGTCCCAGTGACGGATATTAAGGCCACTCGTCTCATCAGGGCTTTCCATAGGTCCCATCCTGAGAAGGTGGGCTCTGAGTGTCCGGAGTCCACTCGTAGAGGGAGGGGTACTGTCACAACCAGACAGCTGAGAAGCTCTGACAGGAGCCTTTCAGAACCTCCTCCTTGAGTTTTCTTTGTTTTGGTTTTCAGTTCCTCATCTCGTTAGCCTCTCTCAGCTGTCATGCAGTTGGACTGATTGCATCCCTTTAAATTCCTCCCCATAATGCAGTAGTGTGCGGCTTATACAACTTCCTGGAGTGTGTGTGCATGCTGTTCCTATTTCCCAGTCTTCTGCAAGATAAGTGCTGTTCTTTTATTTGTGATTTTCTGTTTGCTGGATCTCAGATGACCCTGACTCCCTCCGTGTCTAGTGTAGGGAGCCGGTGGTCGTGTCCCCTCACTATTGTAGGGTCTTCAGGTGTTAGATAGTCGAGGTACGTGGATATGCGACCATCCACCTTTGGGGTGTTCGCATAGGCTGAGCAGTCAGGGAGAGTGTGCCAGGTCTCATGCAGGGGTCTCCCTTTTGTTCCTTAGTTGTGGATCCAGTGAGTCATAGATTATTTTGCATTGTCTTGTTTCCTGTACACCATCCGTGACACTGAAGTTTCTAACCTGAAATTACTTTAACCACGCAATACCGGAATACAGTGTTTTTGTCAAAGCTCTCACATGATAGACACCATACAACAGTGAGGGTGTATGGTGGGAGTTGTTATAGTTACGTATGATATTTTCTGTGGGCTTTGTATTGAGAACTGAAGATCAGAGGGTGAACATAGATAGGCTTCTGCTTGCAGAATCATGTAAGGAGCTGGACTGGAGTCAGGAGGTTGAACAGCGAGTTTCACTAATGTTGGCCATACATATTAGACTAAGATTGGCAAGAGTCGGGCATGCTAACGTTTAAAATGTCCCACCCTTTATTCTCAAGGGACATGAGGCACCAGAGAGGTCTGGAAGCAGATTATTCTACTCAGAAAACATGCACGCTCAGTTAAACTGAGCATGCATGTGTATCGGAAGATCAGGAGGAACAATTGTTGGTCAAACATGGGTTCAGCTAACAGCTATTAAAGGTGGATGGTCGCCTTAACACATATTAAGTGAATTCAGTATAAACAATCTTATTTTATATTTAAACTAGGAGAGTGGGATATTCCAAAAAATGTCTTTATCTTTGCAAACTCTGGACCAAAGGCTAGCAGAAACCATCCAAAAAATCTATGCAAATGAAGGTGAGTTTTTATTTTGTATTTTTTGACCTTTGTAACTTGAAACCACATTTAAAGGGAACATATCACCATGAAAATGCAATGTAAGCTACAGCCAGCATGTTTTAGAGCAGGAGGAACTGAGCAGATTTATATATAATTTTTGGGGAAAGATTTACTTTTCATTTATACATTTAAATTCCTGCTCATTCTGGGCTTTGAAGTCCAGGAGGCGGTCCTATCAGTGATTGACAGCTATCTCTATACACAGTCATAGAGGGCAGGCTGTCAATCGCTGATAGGACCGTCTCCTGGACTTCAAAGCCCAGAATGAGCTGGAATATAATTGAATGAAATACAAGTTATATTGAATCTTTCCACACAAAACTATATATCAATCTGCTCAGCTCCTTCTGTTCTATAACATGCTGCCTGCAGCTCAGACACCAGGTTCCCTTTAACTTACAGTGCCACAAATAGTGCAGATCTGCAACGCATGTTGGCTGGAAGATCTAGCCAATCGGCATGCTTATTTTACAGAGAAAATATCTGTGAATGAATACATCACATTGGGGACAAGTACAGCCAGTCCGCAGGGTGCTCTAATCATGAAATTAATGGGCTGATTGACTGTCTTCTAGAAGCTGTATGAGTGTTCACCCCTGTTAACATCACGCTAGAATCTTACGTCAAATGTACAATTTGGGAGTATTGCCCAACATATACCTTTAACAAAAGGCTCTCATGTGTGCCATTGTCATAGACATACTACCATGAAAAACGTATACTGTGCTGTATGGGGCGTTTTTTGCAGAATACTTTGGCATACAGATAGAAAGTTGACTATGCTTTTCTTTACAAGAAAGAATACCAATGTACACCAGCCTGATGAAGGCTAAAAGGACTCTCTTTTGGCTTCTGTCAGGTGAATGGAGCCCAATGGATATGTTTAGCATATACTGTATGTAGGGAGCTTTTCCTGATGAATCCACCTGTACTGCACTGCTGCCTACCTGTGCTACATGTACTATACTGCTGTCTAACTGTGGTACATGCACTGTACTGCTGTCTACCCATGCTACATGCACTGTACTGCTGTCTACCTGTTCTACATGTACTGTACTGCCCTCTACCTGTGCCACATGTACTGTACTGCTCTTTACCTATACTACATGTACCGTACTGATCTCTATCTCTATTACATGTACCATACTGATCTCTACCTGTACTACATGTACACTACTGCTCTCTACCTGTACTACATGTACCTTACTGCTCTCTACCTGTACTACACATACTGTACTGCTCTCTACCTGTACTACACATACTGTACTGCTCTCTACCTGTACTACATGTACTGCACTGATCTCCACCTATACTACATGTACTGCGCTCTACCTGTGCTACATGTGCTGTACTGCTCTCTACCTGTATTACATGTACTGTACTGCTCTCTACCTGTACTACATGTACTGTACTGCTCTCTACCTGCACTACATGTACTGCACTGCTCTCTACCTGTATTTCATGTACTGTACTGCTCTCTACCTGTACTACATGTACTGTACTGATCTCTCTGTACTACATGCACTGATCCCTACCTGTACTAAATGTACCGCACTGATCTCTACCTGTATTACATGTACCGTACTGATCTCTACCTGTACTACATGTAGTGTACTGATCTCTACCTGTACTACATGTAGTGTACTGCTCACTACCTGTACTACATGTACCGTACTGATCTCTACATGTACTACATGTACCGTACTGACCTCTACCTGTACTACATGTACCGTACTGACCTCTACCTGTACTACATGTACCGTACTGCTCTCTACCTGTACTACTTGTACTGTACTGCTCTCTACCTGTACAAAATGTACTGTACTGCTCTCTACCTGCGTTACATGTACCGCACTGATCTCTACCTGTATTACATGTACCACACTGTTCTCTACCTGTACTACATGTACTGCACTGATCTCTACCTGTATTTCATGTACTGTACTGCTCTCTACCTATACTACATGTACTTACTGATCTCTCTGTACTACATGCACTGATCCCTACCTGTACTAAATGTACTGTACTGCTCTCTACCTGCGCTACATGTACCGCACTGAGCTCTACCTGTATTAAATGTACTGTACTGATCTCTACCTGTACTACATGTAGTGTACTGATCTCTACCTGTACTACATGTACCATACTGATCTCTACCTGTACTACATGTACTGTACTGATCTCTACCTGTACTACATGTTGTGTACTGGTTCTAATTGCAGCGGCGGTGGTCCATTGTGGAAGCACTCATCTCCATATTCATCTGTATCGCAGTCCTCAGGACGGCGATACAGATGGCTGTGCTGTGGTGGGGCAGGGGAGGGAGAGGTGTCTCCCTTCCCTGTTCTTATGATAGGCTGCAGGCACTAGTGCCTGCAGCCTATCAGAGGCCGGCTCAGGCAGCGCGATGACATCATTATCATCGCGCCGTCTGAGCGGGGCAGCAGACAGCCGGAGACACAGGCCAGAAGAGGCCTGCATTGCTGCCAGACTCATGGAGGTAAGTATTAGTGACACTAGGGCATTTATTGGCCCATTTTTTTTTTGGGAGGGGGCACTATGGGGGCATTTCTTACTGCCCCATTTTTTGGGGGGGGAATGTGGGGGTATTTCTTACTGGCCCATTTTGGGGGGCACCATGGGGCATCTGGTAACACTATGGGGGCTCTAAAGGGGCCTTTTTTATTGGCCTATTATGAGAGGCACTATGGCATCTGGTGGCACTAAAGGGGCATTTTTACTGGCACATTATTGGAGGCACTATGGGGCATCTGGTAGCACTATAGGGGCATTATTTGGGGGCACTATGAGGGAGTGGAGCACTATGGGGGCATCTGGGGGCTCTAAAGGGGCCTTTTTTTATTGGCATATTATGGGGGGCATTATGGCATGTGGTGGCTCTGAGGGGGCATTTTTTACTGGCACATTATGGGAGGCACTATAGGAGAGAGCAGCACTATAGGGGCATTATTTGGGGGCAGTAGAGCACTATGAGAGCATCTGGTGGCTCTAAAGGGGCATTTTTTTTACTGGCAAATTATAAGGGGCGCTTTGGCATCTGGCAAGGGGGCATTTTTTACTGGCACAATATGGGGGGCACTGTAGGGGAGAGGAGCACTATGGGGGCATCTGGTGGCACTAAGAAGGGGCATTTTCTACTGGCACTATATGGGGAGAGGAGCACTATGGGGCATCTTGTGGCACTAACGGGGCATGTTTTACTGGCACATTATGGAGGCACTATGGGGGAGAGGAGAACGATGGGGGCATCTAGTGGCACTAAGAAGGGGCATTTTTAACTGGCACATTATGGGGGCACTATGGGGGAGAGAGAACTATGGGGGCATCTGGTGGCACTAAGAAGGGGTATTTTTTACTGGCACATTATGGGGGCATCTGGTGGCACTAAGAAGAGGAATTTTTTACTGTCATATTATGGGGACATCTGGTGGCACTAAGAAGGGGGGGGGTTACTGGCACATTGTGGGGGAGTGGAGCTCTATGGGGCATCTGCTGGGGGCACTAAGAAGGGGCATTTTTTACTGGCATATTATGGGGGGCACTGTGGGGAAGGGGGAGAGGAGCACAATGAAGGCATGTGCTGGGGGCACTAAGATGGGTTTTATACTGGCACATTATGGGGGCACTATGGGGAAGGGGGAGAGGAGCACTATAGGGCATTTACTGGGGCACTATATAGGGGTATTTTATACTGGCATACATTATGGGGACATTATCTCAACTGCGGGCACTAAGCGGGGGTATTTCTTGTACTTTCAGGAGAATTATTACTACTAGGGGGAATTATGGTGAGCTTTACTACTACTGGGGGGCTATGGGGAACATGATTACTAGTATGGGCACTATGGGGACATTATTGCTACCAAGTGTGCTCTGGCAGAGAATTTTTTCTATTGGTGGGATTTTGGGGAGCACTGTTACTTTGGTGGGCTCCCTGGGACAGTATCAGCTTAGCACAATTATTTTTGGGGGCATTATGTTTATACTATTAGTGTCCGGGACACTATTTACTGGGCGCAGTTATTTTAGAGCTGTGTGCCAATAATTGTTGAAGGGGGCACTATCTGTGTGGTACTAGTATTTTTCAGGGGCCAGTTTCTGCAGTATAGTATTGGGGAGCACAGAGGGCACAGTATTTATGGATGGCAGGAAGGGGTGTTCAGAAGATGATGGAAAAGTAGGAAACCAATGTCTGTCTGTCAGTCTCTGCAGAGATGGGAGATGGCTGAAAAATCTTCATGGCGGTCTTTTCTGAATGGAGAAGATGAGGAAAGAGAACATCTACATCAAAGGTGACATCACTGGATGTAAGAGGCGCTATGTAGGAGAGGAGATGCTCCGGCTCCTCCCCTTGCCATTTGCAGAAGGAGGATTCAGAGCTGGGTGAGAACAGCCAAGATGGGGGGGGGTGGCGGATGGTGGGGGAACCACAGGTCTTGAGCAGGATCTGGGGAGGGAGGAGAGCGGAGGAGCTTCCTGGCTGTAGCCTGCTGTTGTCTATTGTATAATGTAAAGCAGGCAGTGCAGCCAGGACAGGCCCTCCCCTATCTGTATGATGTGTAGAGCCGGTCCGACACCCGGATCTTCATACCTTCGATATCGCGCAGCTCCTCCTCCACTCCTCTTTCGGCGCCTTCAGGACTGGGAGGGAGGAAGTGAAACTGCAACAGCTCATGCCACGGAGCTACATGGGGGGCAGTGTGAATGAGTACAGGAGCTTTATGTCTGGGCCCTGAGTATTGAGTACAATGCGTCTAGGGAGGATGAGGGTGAGACTCTTACCTTCATCCTCAACAATACAATTTTAGCTGTACAGTGTTTGTTGGGAGTGGCCTATTATATGTAGGAGGGGCTTATTACAATGGGTGGGGCCAAATTTTTTGCTCAGTGCACCACATGCCGCTTTTTTTCTTTTCAGACCCCCACTAGACAAAATTCCTGGGTGCTCCCCTGTTTACTGCTATCTAATTGTGCCAATATGCAAGAACCCTAAGGGTCACATACTGTGGAAGTGGTTTAGAAGTATTAAAAAGAAATCTGAAAGAAACAATATTCCCCAATATCAAGGCCCAATTATAATGCTGGGCATTGAAATGTTTCAACATATGTTTGCCTGATTAAAAAAAAAATGTTAATCTTTTTTTGTATTTTATGCATAAAATGGTAAATTAATAAGGTACCATAGTTCTGTTGTATGTGCTTTGTTATCAAACAGCTAAAAATCCAGAAGATGCCTTGACACTTGGTCTACAGAGGATGCTGCAGCCCATCTTCCAGGTCTTCTTTGTTGGTATAAATTATTTGGTATATTTCTTTGATGCTGTAGACCCAAAATTAACTTTACAGATAATGATATGTAAGGTGTAGTATAATGAAACACTTGATTCTAAATTGTTTTGGGTTCTCCTTCATGGATTTCCAAGCAAGTGTTAGGATTCAAGTGTTAGGTAACTCCAGTTGTCTGTTCCAGAGTTACTGCATCTAGCATAGCCAGACACCACCAGGCACTGCTGGATTCCCATTCACTCTAGTGGGATCTGGCAGGTTTGCGGCACAAATGGAAGGGACTACTAGAGTTACCCAACACAAATGTGAACTTACCTATATCTGACCATTTATAAACATACCTAAGACTCTAATAAACCCTATGAAACCTTAAAGGGGTGGTTCAGATTCTAGATATTGATCACCTATCCACAGGATAGGCCATCAATATCAGATCGGTCGGGGTCTGACAACCTGCACCTCCACCAATCAGCTGAACATAGGTCATTCATATCTAGAACCTGGAAAAGCTCTTTAAGCTTTGTTTCAGCCTTTTACACCAGGATGGGTGTATAACTATCAGGAATAAATCTCCCCACGAACATTTGTTCCTATAAAATGGTCTTGGTAATGGTAACAAATTATCCAACAAATTAGGGATCGACCGATAGATTTTTTTGAGTCGATACCGATAAGGCCTCTTTCACACGGGCGTATGCGCCCTGTTGCTGTATTGCGGACCGCATTTGCGGATCCACAATACACGGGTGCCGTTCCGTGGGCATTCTGCATCACGGATGCGGACCCATTCACTTCAATGGGTCCGCAAATCCAGAGATGCGGAATGGTGCGGAACGGAAGCACGGAATGCTTCCGTGGGGTTTCGTCCCGTACTTCCGTTCCGCAAAAAGATAGAACATGTCCTATCTTTTTGTGGAACGGCCGGATCGTGGACCCATTCAAGTGAATGGGTCTGCGATCCGCTGCGGCTGCCCCACGGACTGTGCTCGTGCATTGCGGCCCACATTTTGTGGGCCGCAGCACGACCACGGGGCGCACACGCCCGTGTGAAAGAGGCCTAACCTGTGAACTTTCAGGCCGATAGCTGATAACTTATACCGATATTCTGTGCATTTTCACTTTTGAAAAATAAAAATTTAAATTTCTGTTACGGCATTAACATAGGAGATTTTTTTAAAATATTTTAATAGTTTGGACTTTTCGGACGTGGCGATGTGATATGTTTATTTATTTATTGTTTATATATTTTATATGTAAAATTGGGAAAGGGGGTGATTTATACTTAATATTTTGGTGGTTTTTTTTTTACTTTTTTTTACTTTTTTACTTTTTATTTAATAACTAATTCCCCCCTTAGGGGCTAGAACCTGGGATCTTTTAATCACTTGTCATATTCACCCTAATAGAGCTCTATTAGGGTGAATAGGATCTCACACTCTCCCTGCTGCCCTGTGCATAGTGCACACAGAAGCAGGGAGCTTACCATGGCAGCCAGGGCTTCAGTAGCGTCCTGGCTGCCATGGTAACCGATCGAAGCCCCAGGATTACACTGCTGGGGCTCCGATCAGAACCTGCCACTTCCACTAATGAAGAGGAGGGGAGGGGACCCTGTGGCCACTGCCACCAATGATTTTAATACTGGGAGGGGGTTGGGGGGGCGCACTGCACCCCCAATGTTTTTAATACTAGGGACGGCGCACTGCGCCACCAATGATAATTAACGTTTAATACAGGAGGCGGGTGTGTCGGCGGCAGAATCACACAGCTGGCACCCCTCAGGTGCGGCATCTGAGGAGTTAACTGCCGCTGATCGCAGCTTCCTGTTATATAGGCTGGGCAACGCCTCCTGTATTTGTATTAGACGTTAACTTTCATTGGTGGCGCAGTGCGCCTGCCCCTCCTCCTCATAGGCAGCGCGGCACAGGGGGAGGGAGAGAGTGACTCCTTCTCCCCTGTGCTGCTGAGGAAACCTGGCGCGCTCACAGCAGCGCGCTCATGTTCTTTGATAGCGCGCTGTACGCATTATCGGCAAGGTTAGATGCTCATACCGATAACTTTGAAAATCATGAATATCGGCAACTCCGATAATCAGTCGATCCCTACAACAAATGACCGAAATTTGCATTTGTGTAGGGTGATCCTGTCTTTATGCAATAATAATAACAATCATTCTCCCTCATGTCACTTTACAACAGGCTGTGTAAAAGGCCCTTTAAATGAGCGCTGATCAACTTATTTTCCCCTTCATGCCCTTTTATGACCTTTGGGCCAATTTCTCACTTTCCAGTTTGCAAACAACACAGGGTGTCCTGCGCACAGGTTCTTGCCACCCCAGTAGCAAGGGGATAAGACCAGCCAAGGCTGAGCCCACTCTCTCGAAGGATCCCATAACATGATCTGCCTCTCGTCCTTGAGTACAGTCAGATAAGTAATGAATATTGAGAAGGCATCTCCAAATAGAGAGGATGTTGTAGAGGAACCCTTTTACATGGTCATCAGAAGTCAGTTTCAAGGCAGTGTATGGCAATTCATTTTTGTTACATTTACTATGATCATAAAAAAACTTATGTATGAACATTAATGAAAAAAATATTAGGCTTGTCACATATGCTGAGTATTTATGAACACAATTTATAAATCTATGACAAACTATATTTTGTCTGAAGAAGATGTCCTTAAATCATTACATTAGCACGGCCATTGTCCCGTCTGACTTTCATTAGAACCTGAAGAACCTGATTCTCATGGTAAATGAAGAAAGGGGAGCGAGACAAAATGTCATTGATGTCTCTAGCTTCATAGACTTCATATGTAGAATACTAAAATTAGCTAAAGGGCATTTTATCTCAGACATATGAAGTCATCCTGCTGAGGCTACAAAAGCAAATGAGGGAAAAAAATAGTTTTGGTAGAAAATTTTAAAAAAGTTTAGTTGCAGCGTCAACTGAAGAATAATGTATGAATTACCTGTTAAAGGGGTTCTCCGGGAATTAAGAAGATGAAAATACCTAAATATTACTTTATTATAAATATATTCCCGAATACCTTTCATTAGTTATAATGGTTTGTTTGTTTTATTAGGAGAAATAAAATGGCCGCCGTCCTATTAGTACACACAAAAGCTGTCCTAATCACACAGGACAAGTTACTTCAGAGCAGTGAGCTAAAGAGCTGCCTCATTCTTCTCACTGCTCTATTTGTCAGGAATTATGATAATGAACACAGTTTATTTTTAATATGATCTATGTCTGATGAATGATGAGTGTCTGTAGGAATAGAGTTCATGAGGAGACATGGTGTGCAGAGAGGGCAGACAAGACAGACTGTGGTAATGGAGACTGCATACAAGTGCTGCTGCTCATTACCCCCACCTCCTCTCTGTATTTCATGTCTCCTCAAGAACTCCATTCCCACAGAGATTCAGCTGAAGATCCTATCAGCTGTATTCAGGATCATAATCTCTGACGATTAGAGCAGAGAGGAGGATGAGGCAGCTCTTTAGCTCAGTGTTGTGAAGTAACTTGTCCTCCTGTGTAATTAGGACAGGTTTTGTGTGTACAGACATTTTATTTCTCCTAATGATTGCTCAAAAAACTAAACAAGCCATTTTAACTAGCATAACTAATATATTTATAATAAAGTAATATACAAGTATTTTCATTTTCCTAATTCCCAGAGAACCCCTTTAAGGTTGGATGCTAATTTTTAGATATTTATTTCATCTCACACTACAGGTTATCTGAAGATGAATACACTACTCTACGTGTGGGATCAGTATATCCTGGGACTTGATGAACCGCAGTTTAATTGTATACCAGTTTTCAGTTTAGCGTTTCTGATATTAGTCCAAAGACATCTTAACGACTCAACCGCAGTAAGTATTGAATGAAGTTGGTATCAAATGTTAAAAATAACTATATATTCCTGTATATCCAGAGTGCGTTAGTCAATCTGGTGATATGATCACTTTTAGATGATCTGTGAGGTCAAATCTGTAGGGTATTCTTTAGACCATATCTAAAGGCCTCTACACACATTTGACTAATGTCGACTGAACCCACCGACAATCCAATGTGTATGGGGAGCTTCTGACTGATGGGGGGAAGAATTGAACAGGATTGGGCACATCGAGTTTCAAACAGGGCAGTTTCTAGGGAATTTTGCCAACAGGGCAAACATAAAAAAAATGCCCCCCCACCCCAACATCTAATAGCACTGACTTTAACAATCTTGCATACACATCTCAGTAGCCACCACTATGAACAGAGTTATATGAAAACATTAAAAGTGATTGTCTAGGATTAGAAAGAAGCACATGCTTTTTCCCAGAAAAGGTTTTGTTTGTCCATGGGTTGTTCCTTGTATTGCAGCTTAGCTCACTTCTGTTGAATGGAACGAAGCTGTGTGAGGGCTTGATTTTTGCATGACAACTTGTGGTTTTCATTAGTATCATTTTGGCGTACATAACACTTGTTTGATAGTTTTGTATTAGGTTTTTTTTGTGGTGAATAGCATGTAACGGACCGTTTCAGCAGACAAGGGATTAAAATCCGTTTAGGCGATGTGCCCCTTTCTGAGAGACAGGCACAGCTACTGCAGAACACCAATGTCCCGAACTGGATACAAAGTAGCACTCCAAACTGGAACCTCATGAATAGCTGCTAGCAGACGAACAGGAATCAGCTTACACTCCTGGCAATCAGTCTCTAACAGCATACAGCGGATCCCCCCAATAACGAGACAAGGCTCCGTGTTGAGGGTCAAGCAGTGGTCTGACTGTACTTCACGTACAGCCTCTTTTATTCATAAACCACAAACATAGTACTGCCCACAGGGTTTTGAAATGTAACCAATCAGTAATTTACAACACATGCAATGTAAGTACAGCAACAAATTGTTCACGCCCCCAGAGGACCAGAAGGGAGACTGCGTCACAGGACAGATACAACATATCCCCACAATGCATCATGGTTCCCTCCTCTCTGTCCCGGAGACAACTGAGGAGCAATCCAATTATCTCTCAGGACAAAGGGAGATCACCAATACACATGTGAGGACAACAGAACAGACATCACCATTTAAACACACAATGGGACAATGGCACAATAGAAACACACCCAGCATATTCCTCCCAAGCTGACAAGTTACACTTATTATAAATTGTTACAACTTTGTGAGTTTACATTGTCCATACATATAACTTACATCAATTTAAACAGTATAACTTGGGGACAAACCTATCCAAAATTCACTTGAATAGGTTCAGGGGTTTAAAAGTTAGTATATGGCCCATAATCCTGGGGCATGAGGCCAGCAGCCAGGCCTCTCCAAAACCCAATGGCGAGGTTGGTTTCGCCACAGCAAAAAGCAGCTATTCTGGCTATTTCTTTATGTTTTTGTTTTTTTTATGCCATTTCTCCGCTCTACGTTGTGAACTCTTGCAGTAACCCACAGTGAATGCTGACTGTCGGCCAGACAAAAAATGCTGCAGCATGTACTTTTTGTCTGGCCGAACGCCGGCATTTATATTGGAAAGAGGCCGCATCATTGTCGGACCCCATGATAGTCTATGGGTCCAGAGGTGAACGGTTGTATCTGACAATGCCGGATCCGGCGAACTCCGGAGGCAAATGCCAGAAAAAAACTAATGAAAGTAATGGTCCAAGATAAAAATATGACATATATTATATACATGATTCCAATAAAAGTACATAGAGAATGTATTGCTGAAAAGAGGGGGAGGAAAAAAAAATAAAAGGTAGTATCCATCTAGGCATTAACTTACCCTAATGTGTCCAGTGCTGGTGAGAAGATGCCACCAAGATGCCCCATGTGTGTGCACTGATTCTTATTGGATGGCCTGCACAATAGCAAGATCTCTCTACCACCCAGGTACAAAAGGATCCAAGTAATGGGACTGAATAACTTAGGGTGTATCACCAAGGGCACTGACTCAGAAGGTTGACATTCTAAGAGGGAATCAAAAACAACTGAAACACTATCACAAATATGTAACAGCAATATCTAGACAGAAGTGAAAAATTGTTATAGGTTGCATGATTCAACAGTAAATTGTTTATTTGTGGGGTGACCTCTTTAAGAAATCAAGGCTACAGGCCATAATGTGATGCAATGCTACCATGTGACTACATCATATCCAATTGCGTGGAGCAGAAACCTACACTGATTTACTATACTACATTGTTCTAGCTTAGTGGAGCTGCACTTCGACCAAAAACTGTTTGTTGTAACACCAGACCACCCTGGGGGAGATTTATTAAGACTGACAAGCCATAGGGGCAGTGTGAGCCTGATTCATTAAAGGGGTGGCTTGATGATGAATCTGGCTGAGGCTGAACACAACACCAGGTTAGACCTGTATGACATGCTCAGAAGTAAAAACATTAGCAAACTATTAGTAAATGAGTGAAGCTCATTGCAACTCTTAAGCCCTGCCTGCGTTTTCTGGCCCATGTGTATGTGTCAGAAGAAGTGATGCGTGAACTTCATAAATATGGTGTTTGAGCCAAAAATTGTCAAAAATACATTGATAAATCTGCTCCACTGCTTTTGCCTTTTAACATAATGATTTAAATACTGTATTTCTCTTCTGTCAGCAAAGTGATATGAAAGCAGTACTAAAGACAGCAGGAATGTCTTTATCTGTCCAGGAATTTCAGACTATAATAAATAAGCATTTTTATCAAGATCTCTACAGTTCATTGAACAAGGGGGGCAGCGATCAGTTTCCAGTCCATGATCCAACACAAGGTTTGTGGCAGAAATCCTGGATCAGTCTGATTTAATATAAGCTATTGTATAGTTGCATGAACAGTTTGGTTAACATGGCCAACAACTTTGTATTTCTATCAAGAAGACATCCCCTTGTAGTTTTTGAACCTCTGACGATCAGCCTGCAGTGACTGCAGCAGGGATAAAATAGCATTACATGCTGGACATTTAAATGAATGGCTGCCCATGCAATGTATACATGGACAGGTCTGCCAGAGTGGGTGCTACAGTTACCATAACTTCTAAGTGAACTTGTGGGGGTGTTTGCCCATACATAAGCAACCATTTTGAACAAACCGAGCTGCTGTGTAAAATATATTAGAGAAAAAAGTAGCGTCCTGAGCCTCTAATGAGTGGTGAGGTGGACTACAGAGCGCATCAGACTCTTATTATAGAAAACATCTAAGCTACAATCACTCATCATGATTGTTCCCCAATGGATCAAGGCAAAACAAAACCAAGAAGGCCGCAATGAAGAAGGAAAAAAAAGAAAATGGTTGCTTAAATGTAGTGGCCTCTAGTTAGTGAGCGCCAGTAAGGAAGAGGACAGCAGGGCTGTCAGAGGTCAGCGCTGCTCGATAGTAAGTGTACAGGGACAAAAGTAGGGAGGCAGTGGGCATGCAGAGAAGAGGCAGGCTGAGAAGTCTGTCTCTGCATCTTACCGTTATCAATATTTAGTATACAGTACTTGCTGTTTTTTAATAAAAGTTTACAAAATTGCCTGATAAAATATATTGCAAAAACATGTTAATTATTTTTTTTTTAAATGAAGTGACAGTTACACTTTAAACATAAATTACTGTATAAATCTCTGAATCTCCCTCAGGCTCCATCCTGTCTCCTGTAAATGTAATGGTGTAAAGTTATTGCCAAGCAGTCACCTATGCCTACTGGAGATTGTAATACTGCCTGTTCTGCTGTATTGGCACAGTTTACAGCCTTTCCTATGCCTTCTGAATTTGCGTTGGTAGCTCTCCAGTACCTTTATCCCGATTTGTAATTTTGTATGTAACTAGAACTTTTGAAACCTTTGATCTGACCACACCTCATTTGTGAGTCCTGGGCAATGGGACAGTTAGTTACTAGAGCTATTCTGGCAAACAGAGGTTTCTACAATCGAGCTGGTGGACATAAGCTTGTCTATTCTCTTTTATTTTAATTTATTTTATGCACTTATATAGCGCTGACATATTCTGCAGCGCTTTACAGGCATTATCATCGCTATGTCTTTGGAGTGTCAGAGGAAACTAGAGTATTATGAGGAAACTCATGCAAAAAATGGGAAGAACATACTCCATGGGACCTAAGACCCTAGCCCTAACTATTGAGCCACCATGCTGCCTGCTCTCACATCTAATATGATTGCATTTGTACTTTTAAGCTACCCCACATTGGAGTTATCTTACCAAAGCACCAACATATGCAAGAACAAGACCACAAGATAGAAGACAAGCAAGGTACATTCTGTTAAATCAACTTTCAAACAAATAAAATCCTATCTTCAAGATTAAATGTTTCCATTAGAATGATCCTGATTAAAGAAAGTCATAAGGACAGATAAAATAATCTCTGCATTTTATCAGGAGACACAGCAATATATCAGGACAAGAAGAATGCACAATAAGTCATCCTATTAGTCATATAAATGTCAGTGTTGTTGCCTTAATGTCTCTTACTATTTGTGTAATTGCAGAGAAGAACAGGAAATCTTAAAAAGGCAAATGGCTGAAAAAGAACAGGGAGAAAAACAGAAGAGACGCCAGCAAGAAGAGGAGCAAAAAAGGTAAAAAAAAAATATGGACAAAACACTATTCTTTATAAGATGTACATAACACAAACTATAATTTCTAAATATATTTGATAAAATTATTTTAAAGTATACCTGAGTTTTCAAAAAAAAGATTGCAGGAATAAATATATTTTGGGCTTCCCTAATGTCTCTTTCAGCTATATTATTCCCTGTTTCAACTGCACATCTAGATGCATTTCACTCAGAAGCAGGGGGAATCTGTGGAATCTGCCAGCACTGTACTGCTGTAACGTCCTTTCCCTTACTTCCTGCTATCTTTGTTTTCAGCTCCAGAGCTCACAGAATAGATAAGGAGGGATAAATCACACTTACAGAAAGGCAGGGAGGCTCCTGTAATCTTCAAAATCTGTGTAAAAGTAACTGTTTCATCAGGCTCAGGATCTCAGCTAGCTCTGACACACCCCCATTTCCTGTGAGCGGTCTTCTGTGTTTCTGTTACTAGGGACAGATCTTGCCTGACAACAGCCAATGAACTGCAAATTGGGTGGAAGTGAGACCCAAAGTGGTCATGACTTTTTTTAAGTAGATGCTGGCAGATTTTTAAATGAAGTTATTTAGAAATTTGCTAGTTATATCATTCTTTATCAAATTAAATGAAATTGTGTGAAAGTACAGTGACTCTTTAAATAACATTAAATATGTAATAAAATTTAATTTTCTAATTTAATATTTGAGGCGAGCAAGGTCATATGGGCGCCATGAGACATGTGCATGAAAGCTGGACAGAGCCATGCAGAGCACACTGGCACCTTACTGCAGCACGGTTTGCACCCAGTGTGCTGCAGTATAATGCTCCGTACACTGCTATATTATGAAATGGCCAACGTTCGGAAGTTGTACAGAATCATAATACACTGTTACCACAGAAAAGCAGATCACAATGTACCCAAATCAGAAACCATGGATAAACAAGGAAGTGCGGCTTCTACTAAAGGCACGTAACACTGCCTTTAGATCAGGTGACGCTCAGGCCTACAGTAAGTCCAGGGCAGACCTGAAGAGGGGCACCAAGAAGGCCAAGCACAGCTACAAACTGAAGGTGGAGGAACACTTTGTCAACTCTGACCCACGACGCATGTGGCTGGGCATTCAGGCCATCTCTGACTATAAGCTCAGCAATTCCACACAGAAAGCCATGACTGTGTCCTCCCTCAATGAGCTAAATGATTTTTACGCTCGTTTTGACAAGGACAATAAGGAAAAGTTTGCCAAAACCCTACCCTCTGATGACTGCCAGACCTTTACTCTCACCATCACAGATGTCCATAATGCACTGAGCAGTATCAATGCTCACAAGGCTGTTGGCCCTGACAGCATTCCTGGACGTGTGCTTCGAGCATGTGCTGAGCAGCTTGCAGGGGTCTTTACTGACATCTTCAACCGGTCGCTTGCCCAGGCAGTAGCACCAGCGTGCTTCAAGACCTCCTCTATTGTGCCAGTGCCAAAACACTCATCAGCAATGTGCCTGAACGACTATCGCCCTGTAGCACTCACGCCTATAGTTATGAAGTGCTTTGAGCGACTGGTCCTGGCACACCTCAAGTTATGCTTGCCCCCCACACTGGATCATCACCAATTTTCCTATCGAAGTAATAGGAGTACAGAGGATGCTGTATCTACAGCGCCTCACTGTGTACTCTCACACCTGGATAACAAGAATACGTATGCAAGAATGCCGTTTGTTGATTTCAGCTCAACATTCAATACAGTCATTTCCTCCAAGTTGATCACTAAACTTGTGGATCTTGGAATCAGCAACTCTATCTGTAACTGGATCCTGGACTTTTTGACCAACAGACCCCAGCATGTTAGGTCAGGAAATAACTGTTCCACCACCATCACACTCAACACTGGCACTCCACAGGGCTGTGTGCTGAGCCCGTTCCTCCACTACCTTTTCACCTATGACTGCAGGCCTAGGTATGGATCCAATTCCATCATTAAGTTTGCAGATGACACCATGGTGATTGGTCTCATCACTGACAACGATGAGTCTGACTATAGGGAAGAGGTAAAGCACCTAGCTGTGTGGTGCGCAGACAATAACCTGCTCCTGAATACCAGCAAAACAAAAAGAGCTCATTGTGGACTTCAGGAAGGAGAAGAGAGACACCCATGACCCCATCCACATAAATGGCACGGCTGTTGAACGGGTTTCCAGCTTTAAGTTCCTGGGGACCTACATCTCTGAGAATCTGTCCTGGTCAGCCAACATCTCCAGCCTGGTGAAGAAGGCACATCAGCGCCTCTTCTTTTTTTTTTAAGAAAAACCACCTGTCTGCTGACATACTGGGTAACTTCTATCGCTGTGCGATAGAGAGCATCCTGACCAACTGGTATGGGAATTGCTCTGTTGCTGACCGCAAGGCACTGCAGCGGGTGGTGAAAACTGCACAATGCATCAAAGGGACTCCACTTCCTGCTATTGAGGGACTCCTCTCATCCTGCCAATAAACTCTTCCAACTCCTTCCTTCCAGAAGGCGCTACAGGACCCTTTAGACTAAAACCAGCAGGTTTAGGAACAGTTTCTTCCCCACAGCTGTTACCCCTGAACCCAGTCCCCCGCTGAACCTTTTCATCCACACTCACTTAACCCTCTACACTCCTCCTCCCCTCCATTCTTCCCAATGACAATGACCGTCATACATTCTCAACATTCACGGTATGTTAACATTCGTTACTGCTATAGTTGGGACACTGTCATAGCATAAGTCTCTGTTATAGTACATACTTACACTTACAGTACGTACACTTACACTGTTCACTATTATAGTCTGTTCATAGCGCTACTCTTCCACTTCTGGAGATATATTCATAGCATTCTGCAGATATGTTTATTATACATCTGTAAATTTGTATATACGTAGCATATCTGTATACTTGTTCATAGTGCATCTGTATATTTGCCGTCTGTATAGCAATATTGAAACAGTTCATCTATATATACAGTACAGACCAAAAGTTTGGACACACCTTCTCATTCAAAGAGTTTTCTTTATTTTCATGACTATGAAAATTGTAGATTCACACTGAAGGCATCAAAACTATGAATTAACACATGTGGAATTATATTCATAACAAACAATTGTGAAACAACTGAAAATATGTCATATTCTAGGTTCTTCAAAGTAGCCAACTTTTGCTTTGATTACTGCTTTGCACACTCTTGGCATTCTCTTGATGAGCTTCAAGAGGTAGTCCCCTGAAATGGTTTTCACTTCACAGGTGTGCCCTGTCAGGTTTAATAAGTGGGATTTCTTGCCTTATAAATGGGGTTGGGACCATCAGTTGCGTTGAGGAGAGGTCAGGTGGATACACAGCTGATAGTCCTACTGAATAGACTGTTAGAATTTGTATTATGGCAAGAAAAAAGCAGCTAAGTAAAGAAAAACGAGTGGCAATCATTACTTTAAGAAATGAAGGTCAGTCGAAAAATTGGGAAAACTTTGAAAGTAAGGGCTATTTGACCATGAAGGAGAGTGATGGGGTGCTGCGCCAGATGACCTGGCCTCCACAGTCAACGGACCTGAACCCAATCGAGATGGTTTGGGGTGAGCTGGACCGCAGAGTGAAGGCAAAAGGGCCAACAAGTGCTAAGCATCTCTCGGAACTCCTTCAAGACTGTTGGAAGACCATTTCAGGGGACTACCTCTTGAAGCTCATCAAGAGAATGCCAAGAGTGTGCAAAGCAGTAATCAAAACAAAAGGTGGCTACTTTGAAGAACCTAGAATATGACATATTTACAGTTGTTTCACACTTGCTTGTTATGTATATAATTCCACATGTGTTAATTTATAGTTTTGATGCCTTCATAGTCATGAAAATAAAGAAAACTCTTTGAATGAGAAGGTGTGTCCAAACTTTTGGTCTGTACTGTATGTATACATCAGTACATCCGTATATTTGTCCATAGTACATCTGTATATTTGCTCTCTATATAGTAATATAAACACCTGTATACTTAATTTATCTGTACATAATCTGTACATAACTATTCCTACTTTCTACACTATCCTTATCTTTATATAACTTGTTTCTATTGCAATTGCTGCTCTTTGCACTTTTGATTGGATGCAAACTGTATTTCGTTACCCTGTATTATACATGTGTAATGACAAAGTTTAATCAAAATCAAAACTTGTGTACATTATTCACTATGACAACTGCACTAGATACCTGCTTTATATTATGATCCCCACCCTGACCTAACAAGAGAGCATAGAGTAGAGAGAGCATATGTTAGAGCTGGACATAAAAATAAAACATTTAACCACATGGTTTATGTATATGCAAAGTATGTCTTTTTTTTACACTGTGTAAAAAGAGCATACAGTAGGTCTTCATGTTTTTCCAAGTGCCCACCAACCTGCAGGCAATTACTAACTATGAAAATATTTTTGTACATATGATGTGTGTAATGTAGGCAACAGGAAGAAAGGGTCAACAGAATGCTAGCAGAAACCAGAAGAAAATATGAAGAAGATAAAGCTGCTCTTGAAAATCAGCTTAAGCAGGTTAGGAAGATAACACTATATTGTTTGCATTGGCAACATAGTTTTTTTTCCCTGAATGGTGTGTATTTAAAGGGGTTCTCCCGGCTTTTAATATTCTCAGGATAGGTCATCAATATCAGATTGGCGGGGGTCCGACACCTGGCATCCCCGGTGATCAGCTGTATGAAGGGAAGGAGCGCACAGTGTGCACTTGTCGTCTCCCATCTCTCTTCCTGCTCCCTGCTGCTTTGCAGCCAAAGCCTTCCCTTCATACAGCTGATTGCCAGGGGTGCCGGGTGTCTATCCTCTAGATAGGTCATCAGTATCTGGTAGGTGGGGGTCCAACACCCAGGACCCCTGACAATAAGCTGTTTGAGAAGGTAGC
This sequence comes from Bufo bufo, assembly GCF_905171765.1. NCBI lineage: Eukaryota > Metazoa > Chordata > Amphibia > Anura > Bufonidae > Bufo > Bufo bufo. The sequence goes on from NC_053391.1 coordinate 95,375,822, forward strand.
AGCACTCGTGGTAGCAGCCTTCTCCTGTGACAACAGTTGCAATACCAAGCACAGCCGCTATACAATGTATGACACTGTGCTTGGTGAGCTGATAGAAAGCCGTGACGCTACTGCGAGCGCTGGTGCCTTCTCAAACAGCTGATCAGTGGGGGTCCTGGATGACTGACCCCCACCGATCAGATACTGATGACCTATCTGGAGAATAGGTCACCATTAAAAAACACTTGCAAATCCCCTTTAATGGGTATATTTATATAAGCAATTTTCCACATGAGCCATTGGGAATTGCAGCATGTTCTATCTTGTTCCAATTTTTCCACAAGACTCAAATAAATGGGTCTGCAGTAATGGGACTGCACAGACTCCATCTATCTGGGTTTTGAACCAGAACACAGACAAGTTTCATATCCCTTGTCTAAAAGAGGCCGACAGATTTAGGCCTCATGCACACGACCGTGCCATTTTTTGCGGTCCGCAAACCGCGGATCCGCAAAAAACTTAAGCCGCCCGCGTTGCCTTCCGCAATTTGCGGAACGGAACGGGCGTCGGCAATGTAAATGCCTATTCTTGTCCGCAAAGCGCGGACAAGAATAGGACATGTTATATTTTTTTAGCGGGGCCGCGGAACGGAGCCACGGATGCGGACAGCACATGGAGTGCTGTCCGCATCTTTTGCCGCCCCATTGAAGTGAATGGGTCCGCATCCGAGCCGCCAAAACGGCAGCTCGGATGCGGACCCAAACAACGGTCGTGTGCATGAGGCCTTATATTAATGTTATATAGAGTCAATTTTTCCTATAATGTATTGTATCATTAGAGAAGAACAAAAACACTTGATGTATGTGGTACTTTTTCATGTTTATGTCTTAATCCAGGAACAACAGCACAGCTATGAAATAGAGAAAAGGGCGACAGAGCAAATAAATGAGTTACAAGGAGAGATCAGGAGGCTACTGCAGCAAAGAAGGGTAACGATCGATATTTATCTCATTATACACTTTACACTACACTAAGCTCAGTGAAGGAACTAGAAGAAAAATATTTTCTCCTTTATTTTGCTGCATTGTTTGTAATGTCACTAAGATAAAGGAAATGAGCCATGTCTAAGCTGCAATCTTATAACAAATGTTATCCCACAAATTTTAAACTATTTTTACTCACAAATCTAGAGGCCATGATTCCCTTTCTGTGGGTAGGCAACAGCTCATCGAGCACCTGCATAGAAAATAGTCCCTCACATATAGCCCCAGAGATAGACATAGTTTATAATGGCCCACAATTTCCTTCTCCACTGTCTAGAGAGAGATATACCGGTAGCCATTTCTATTAAACCTAAAACTAGGGATGGATAAATGAATGAATGAATGAAGGGTGTCTGGGCTGCTTCACCTGCTTCTGAAGCTACTGAGCATGTTAGTCTACCACTGAATGAAGGTGGACCAGAAGGAGAAACGGCAGGGGGTGTTACCAGAGGGGAAAATTTAATGTACATAAAAAAATATATATATTTCTATTGAAGGCATATAGCAATAATACTTCGAAACCATCACTGTTCCATAGACAGCCAATCACAGGGTGAAAACATTATATCACAGAACAAAATCCCCTATTATAAAACGTCACTTTTATTCATACAAGTTAAAATAGAAAATATGCAAATAGAAAAAAAAAATAACTGTAACAGATAAAACCATGTTGTCAGGAACTTAACCAATCTAAATCCTGTTCATTGTAATATAAACAGAAAAAAGCAGAATGCTGTTGGGGCACTGTTCTTCAGAATTAAAGTGGTTGTCCGGGTTCAGAGCTGAACCCAGACATATCCCTGTTTTCATCCATACAGCCTCTATGACATGAGCATCTGAGCATTTCACTGAATCATGCAGGGCAAAAGCTTTTTCTGGAGATCCGGTGACGTAGCGGGCTCTCCATGGGTAAAGCTAGGCGGAGGCTTCCACCTAGCAGTGATCCCACTGGCACTAATGAGCGGGCTTTAGCGCTGCCCTGCCCTTTAAAATGGCTAGGGCAGCGCTAAAGCCCGCCCATCAGTGTCGGTGACATCACCGGGAACACTGATAGGCAGAAGCCTCCACCAAGCAGTGTAAAAAATATAAACACACAGTCCTTGACCTGCGCTAGATGCTCATATCAGAGGGCCTGTCTTGGTGAAAATGGGGATATATCAACCCCTTTATATAAATAAATTTAAAAAAAGAGAAGAAGAGAAGGGAGACTCCTTTCAAAACCCGTTACACAAGCTTTTTCACAATGTTATTTTATTGTTTTTTCAATAAAACTATTTTTTAACTCTGAAGAAAAGCGCTTCGCCAGCATTTGGCCTTTTTCTGTTCATCTTACTATCGAGTGGGTATCCGGACCGGGTCACCAGCAGGAAAGGTGCAGCAGCTGTCCTCTACTTCACTGTGCCTATCCCAAGACAATTCCTCTGAGGCCGACTTATTACATGCTCTTTCAGTGAAGGAGCTAGAAGAAAAAGATTTTCTCCTTTATTTTGCTGCAGTGTTTTTGGTAAGTGGCTCCTATATTTGGGGTCCTAGTTAGTATTTAGCGGTTTTACAACTTGGAGTGCCCTGTTGCTCTTTCTTCATTCTATGGGTCTATTCACATGTCCGTGAGTGTTTTGCGGTCCACATATGGCCGGCCCTATGATAGAAATGCCTATTCTTGTCTGTGATTTTTTGGGGTGTGCTGTCTGCATCTTTTGCGGTCCCATTGAAATGAACTAGTGCGGAATGGATGCAAACTGAGAAATGCGATCGTGTGAATGAACCCTAAATCCTGTTCATGACTGTGATGTCAACCCTCGGATGGTCGACCTATCAGTGAGGCTGGAAGACATGCCAATCAGGTTCCTGACTCAGTGCCCAATCCCAGAGCTAGGAGTGGGGATTTAATCTGCTACTCCGTCACGGCCAGCTGCTGGTGATTGCATATAGTGCCCTGGCTCTGTTTGTACCTCTTTCCTTTACCTAAACTTTAGACCTGCTCACTAGACTTCTGTTTACTGACCATGGCTGTTGTTTTTTTTAACCTCTTGTTTACTGAATTGGCTTCTACTGATTCTCTTGTTATTCTGACCATGGGTAGTTTTTGGATTAATCCCTCGTCTGCTGTATGGACCCTACCATCTCTCCTGGTTTTGACCCTGCTTGTCTACTACTTTTTTACCCCAGTCATTCTGGTAGGTCTGCTTCTAGCAAGCTCACACCAGTTTTCTGCTGACGGAACCTAGGACCATAGTGTTGAATCGATTCAGAAGAATCGATTTGTCTCATCAAGCAGAGTTGTGCACCTGTTGCGGGGTGCCCCTTGAGCTGAAGCTGCACCCTTTGCCACCTAAATCACAGGGCCGGACATATAAAATATTGAATATTTTTCATAGGACAACAGCTTTATGGTATGTCTGCATACCTTTTTCTTAATTGTATTAAAAGTGCTGCTGACTACTTTTCAATACCACTGTACAACTATGCGGCACACATTTGTAATTGTAAAGAAACATAGTAAAATACGTTTGAACTGTATCTTCAAGGGAACCTGTCAGCATGAAAATGTAGTCAGCAAGCAGCATGTTATGGAGCAGGAATAACTGAGTAGATTGATATATAGTTTTATGGGAAAAGATTCAGTATAATGTGTAATTTATTCATTCAACGGGTTGTCTCATCTCAGACAATGGGGGCATATCATTAGGCTATGCCCCCATTGTCTTATAGGTGCGGGTCCCATTTTTGGCGGCCCCATAGAAAATGAACGGAGGGCGGCTGCGCATGTGCGGTGCACTTTTTCGCTGCTTTCGGGGCTCTGTTCTCTGTCCTATCAGACAATGGGGGCATATCCTAGCGATATGTCCCCATCGTCTGTGATCAGACAGCCCCTTTAAAATCTCTCCTTTTCTGAGCTCAGTAGTCAAGTGTGGGGTCCTATTGGTGATTGATAGCCATCTCTGTATACACACTCCCACATGGAAAGCTGTCAATCATTAATAAGACAGACCACTTGGCTGATGAGCACAGAAATATAAATGAATAAAAGAATAGTTCTAACAAATCTTTTCCCATAAAGCTCTACTGTATATATCAATCTGCTAAGCTCCTTATATACAGTGGAGCTTTATGGGAAAAGATTTGTTAGAACTATTCTTTTATTCATTTTATTTCTGTGCTCATCAGCCAAGTGGTCAGTAACATCCTTTAAACTAAAGCTCCATCCTTGTAGCCAAATTGAAAGATAACTGGCAGTTTCCAAATATTAAGATAGAAAATGATTTCTTTTGCTATTAGAGCGATTTTAACTGTAATATAAACTCACTGCAGACCCATACTTACAGTACAAAATGGTGTTAACCAGAAGTGTAAATAACGTTTCAACAGCTTCTCATGTAGAGGTGTGACATGAATGTAAAGTAACATCATTATTTTTGTATTTTAGGTATCTTTTGGTGGCAATTCAGTAGAAAGGTAATGATAAATGCAGCCTGTCATTTCCATCCTGAGTACTATTCAGCCCAGTAAGCAGCCACGATAAGAAGCAGAGATGTTACACTCTGCTTCTCCTTACAACTTATCTGCTAAAAAATATTGAACAGCAAATAGGTAAAGAAAAGCAGTAGTAAAAATAACTAAGAAATCATTAAATTAAAGCATAAGGGGGGTCATTTATTAAGACCGGGGTGTTAGACGCCGGTCTTAATACCCCTTGCGCTGGCAGTGGATGCGGCTAAGTTATGTAGAGGCACCGGCCTCTACATAACTTCAGCGTATCCACCGCCTGTCTAAAACTACGCCAGCTTCCTTGCTGGTGTAGATTTAGACCATTTTCTACCATACAGGCGTATAAAAATGATAAATGAGACAGGCCTGCAGGCCCGCCCCCTTCCTCACCCAGGCCACGCGACTTGTTTTTAGACCTGGCATGAGCGGGGAAAAATTTCCGATTGCAGAGCAAATAACCTTTGCTCAGCAATCTGCGACAGATATTCGCCAAAAAGCGATGTATATCTGTTAGTAAATGACCACTAAAATGTCTTATTTGTTTAAAATTTTTGTGTAGAAAATGCTCATTTACGAGGGAATGCAAGTGTGCCATGGTTTCTAAATATCCAGATTTTTGTGGGATTACCTAATATTTTGAAAACTGAAAGGATGTTGTCACGGCTGTATGTGAGCAACAAGAGCATGCACAGAAAATAGAGCTACTGACCGAACCCAAACTAGGGAGGATAAAGGGTGACCTCAAAGCTCTCCCTATGCTGCTAAGCCCATGCCCGGATCCAAATGGTTGAACGAGGCATGCCCGCGTACCTAAGACTGATGACCACTGTAACCCCTACAATAGTGGAAGGGGCACGGCCACCGGTGCCCTGCTCAGTATATGGAGGGAACCGTGGTCGCCTCGGATCCAGTCAGAAAACACACAGATACACTACAATGTCTGCACACTTAGCTGAAGAAGCTGCAGCCGCAGTGAAGACGGATCCAAAGACAGGCGGGCAATATCCGGAGTACTTGCTGCAGCAGAACACAGGTCCAGTGAAAGGATAGCATACAAGGGAAGATACTCAAGCAAGAGCTACAACTCAAATGAGAAATATAATCCACAGCCTACAAAAGGAGGAGGGGTGATTTAAAGGCAGGGAAATCAAACGCAGGAGGAACAGCTGGGAGGAAGGAAACAGAAAGTAAAGAGCTCATCACAAGGGCGGAGAAACAGAGCAGTGAGAACTCCTCCAAGCTCTGGTAGTGACAGATGTTCTCTAATAAAAGAGGTTAGATCCTGCAGAAATTCTGATGTGCCAAGACAATAGGTGAACACCGGCATGCTTGATCTTTATCTTCCCAGACATCAGCCATACACTTTAGATGGTCGAGTTCAAAATTGGTAAGTTCTGCCAGCATAGATCTAGATCCAATGTGTATGGCCATTCTAAGCCCCTGCCAGACACCTCTAGTGGCAGCTTACCTCCCCTGAAAACAATAGGATAGGACATTCAGCATGCCCAAATCTTCTTTGCCCCGAGATCATCTGTTGGGAAAGAATAAGGTGCCCCCCTCCCCTACGGTAGACATGAGGCTGGGTTATCTTAGGACTCCATGTGACCTTGATTCCGTTTGTTTCATTTTTTTTTGGCTAGACATAATATACTACCATTCTGATCTTTACAGCAAAAGAGACAGTAAATGAAAGGAAAGTAGGGCCAGTGGAGTACAAAGAATACAGGGATTGTGCCACTAATAACACTTATCCCCTATCTACAGGATAGCGTATGAGTGTTTGATCGCTGGGGGTCTGACCTTCGGGAGCTGTGGTGCACATGTGCATCCTCTGCTCCATTCACCTCTATGGGACTGCTGAGTACAGTGCTTGCAACAATCCCACAGAATTGAATAGAGTGGAAGAAGCACATGAGCACCATCGCTCCATTCTTCTGGGGAAGTTGGGTGGTACTAGCAGACCTCTGTTCTTAAGATCGCTGGGGTTCGGACCACCAGCATTTGAAAGCTTATCTTATATTTGTTATTAGTGGCACAACCCCTTTAATTATTTGGGCTCTGTTTACCTCATTGAAGTATATGGATACTGTACATTGCTGCATATCGTTTTTACATATTCAAATTTATACCCACAATGGAAAGCCCAGCAGAGGGTTAAACGCAGCCTAAAGTAGTGATTCTAATTTGCGCTGAAGTGCTAGGGGGTCTTTAGCTGGATCTGTCTATGGTCTGCAGATAAACATGTCTATGGCAAGCTTTACAAGGGGAGACTTTGGTTCTCCCTTTTATTAAGATCCTAGGAATTTTGCTTGTATATTTATGAACCTACAACTTATTGATAAGACTGACAAATCTTCCTGTAGTTTACCTTTTAAATAATCTCCATTCACAGAGAATTTAGAGGCAGTCAGTGACCATGCAGCACAATGTCACCACCAACGTTTACAAGTGATTTTTAGAGAACGGTTTCATTTCACAGCCCATAAATTGTCGTCTTCAGTAAGAGGAACTGTGTGGAGAGGAGAGAAGTGAAAGAGCAGCAATGTGGTTCTTATAGTTATGCTTATACATTACATTGTATTGTGAACAAATAACATGAGACCGCTGTCCGTGTAATTTTGCAGTGTTGCGGCTCCGCCCCCCTCCATCAATTCACAGGCCCCCACCCCAATTAGGACGACTCATAGCCGCCCATCAACCACAGAAAGTCAACCTGGTCAGTAAATGTCACCCTTAAGAAATACATGAAATTGTTTTGAGGACTTTTATCAAAGATATTTCTGCTTGTCTTATATCTCCAGACAACACTGTTAAGGAAGTAAATGGAAAGACGGCCGATACTGTTATCCGCAACCTGTTACAGAAGATGATGGAGTCTGCAGATACACGTAAGGTTTAATGTTTTTGTATAATAATAACAAATGGGTGTAAAGTCAGACATTACATACTTTCATCTAAAAATGAACATTTTGCTAGTGAATCCCTATATACAGTAGCTATGGGCAGTCTTTGTCTTCAGTTTCTGGGACAGGAATTGGCTGTCTAACACGAGACATTGTCAGCCATGTTAGGTTACTTTCACATCTGCGCTTTCCTTTCCGGTATTGAGATCAGTCATTGGATCTCAAAAACAGAGTAAAACACTTCAGTTTTGTCCCTATTCATTGTCAATGGGGATAAAACTGAACGGAGTGCACCAGAATGCATTCAGTTCCATTTTGTTGCGTTCCCATGCTGCACATAAAAACGCTGCAAGCGGACACAAAAAAAAAACGGATCCGGCGCCAATTGACTTACGATGGTTTTAGTGCCAGATCAGTCTTGGTCATTTTAGAGATAATACAACCAGATCCATTCAAAACGGATGCAGACAGTTGTATTACCATAACGGAAGGGTCTTTGCTGATCCATCATGGATCCAGCAAAAACGCAGACGTGAAAGTAGCCTTATTTCTCATGGGATTCATTTCTCTGTCCTCTGTCACACACAGGATCTTCTTACCTCCCTCTCAGTTTTTTCTGGCAGTCAATCTGGCAGTCTGTGATCAACCCCTTCCTGCCCCGTGATGAATTATTATATCATGGCACTTATGCAGTTTGTGAGACTGGGCATAGTAGTACGTCATGGTGATGGTGCAGGCAAAGCTCTAGTAATGTGCAGCCGGGCCGGGATCAGTCATACCTGGCCATTGTAATACACTGCATTACAGAAGTAGTGCAGTGTAATATGTAAGCTATCAAAGGATGACCAAGTATAGTACAAAATAAAATATGATGTTTTTAAGTGTAACAAAGGTTAAAAAAAATCCTTTTGTACAATTAAAAACCTATGCAAATATTATCGCTTCCATAACGACCCAAACTATAAAATTACAAAACATATTACACACAGTAAAAACTGTAAAAAAAAATACATGAAAAACAATACAAGAATTGCAGTTTTTGCTTATTGTGCCTTGCGAAACAGACTAAATAAAAAGGAATCAAGACGTATGCACTTCAAAATGGTGCCAATGAAAGTTACACCTTGTCCCACAAAAAATTATGACTAAAGATGAATTTGTGTGTTCAATAATAGTAAAATAAAAACTATATAAGTAATCGATCCACATAATAAACTTCACATGCCAAATATACTATGCTATAAACTCCATAAAAAAGTTTGTTTATTCCTCCTCCCATATAAACTGTCATATTTAATTCAAAATTGTACCAGTGAAAACTATAGCTTGTCCTACAAAAAATAAAGCCATCACACAGCTCCAAACTTGAGAAAAGTGTTAAAAAAGTTGCTCAATATACTGATGCCAAAATGTTGCTGATGAAAAATAGAACTCATCTTGCAAAAAGTATTAGTATTATAACAGCACACAGATTATGTTTCTACGAGGTGCCAGTCACACAGACATGTGCAGTGCACCATGATGGCTCGCAGCCTACATATTATGCCCATACTAGTAGATCACAGAGGGCTACCCAGCACCTATAAGTATACTAGGGTTGCACCGGGTATTGCATTATCGATAACCATTCGATACTTTTGTACCCGGACCGATACGATACCGGGATTTGCTATTTACCGATACTAGGCTGCGCTACTGCGTAGCCTAGTATTAGAGAACATGGCGCACTGTGGTCTCAGCACACGCCATGTTCTCCTCAGCAGCACAGTGGAGAAGGAGGCAGTCCCTCCCTCCCAACTGTGCCACTGCTGCTGCCACCAGTGGGATGAGAGCGGGGAGGAGGAGCTGTGGCCACTGCGCCACCAATGAACATAACTAACCTTTTAATACAAATATAGGTGGCGGGTGCCGGCGGCTGAATCACATACCCGGCACCTATGACAAGACACTGCGATCTGCAGAAATTAACCCTTCAGGTGCCACACCTTTTTTTTAGAACCCTGGAAATTAGCGGAACGGGAGGAAATGCATATGCATTCACTGAGGAAAATAAACTGTCAGATGAAATGCAGAATGTAAAAGTAAATGCCCCATTAAAAGTGCCCTGTCTGACCCAGGAAGAAGTACAACAGCGACTTAAAAAGATTAAAATAAACAAATCGCCAGGGCCAGATGGCATACACCGCCGTATCCTAAAAGAATTAAGTAATGTCATAGCCAGACCATTATTTCTGATATTTACAGACTCTATACTGACAGGGAGTGTTCCACAGAATTTGCTCATAGCAAATTTGGTGCCAATATTCAAAAAGGGTGCAAAAACAGACCCCGGAAACTATAGGCCGGTAAGTTTAACATCTGTTGTGGGTAAACTGTTTGAAGGTTTTCTAAGAGATGCTATCTTGGAGGATCTCAATGAAAACAAGCAGATAACATCATATCAGCATGGCTTCATGAGGGATCGGTCATGTCAAACTAATTTAATCAGTTTCTATGAGGAGGTAAGTTCTACACTTGACAGCGGCGAATCAATGGATGTCGTATATCTGGACTTCTCCAAAGCATTTGACACTGTACCACATAAAAGGTTAGTATATAAAATAAGAATACTTGGACTGGGAGTAAATGTCTGTATGTGGGTAAGTAACTGGCTCAATGATAGAAAACAGAGGGTGGTCACTGTCACTAGTGGAGTACCTCAGGGGTCAGTATTGGGACCTATTCTCTTCAATATATTTATTAATGATCTTGTAGAAGGCTTCCACAGAAAAATATAAATTTTTGCATATGACACTAAACTGTGTAAAGTAATTAACACTGAAGAGGACACTATACAGCTACAGGTGGATCTGGATAGATTGGAGGCTTGGGCAGAGAAGTGGTAGATGAGGTTTAACACTGACAAATGTAAGGTTATGCACATGGAAAGGAATAATGCAAATCACCAGTACATACTAAATGGTAAAACACTGGGTAACACTGACATGGAAAAGGACCTAGGAATTTTAATAAACAGCAAACTAAGCAGTAAAAACCAGTGTCAGGCAGCTGCTGCAAAGGCCAATAAGATAATAGGTTTCATCAAAAGGGGCATAGATGCCCGTGATGAGAACATAGTCCTACCACTTTACAAATCACTAGTCAGACCACACATGGAGTACTGTGTACAGTTCTGGGCTCCTGTGAACAAGGCAGACATAGCAGAGCTGGAGAGGGTTCAGAGGAGGGCAACTACAGTTCCCAGAAAGATTATCAACATTAGGGTTATTCACTTTAGAAAAAGACGACTGAGGGGAGATCTAATTACTATGTATAAATATATCAGGGGTTAGTACAGAGATCTATCCCATCATCTATTTATCCCCAGGACTGTGACTGTGACGAGGGGACACCCTCTGCATCTGGAGGAGAGAAGGTTTGTACACAAACATAGAAAAGGATTCTTTACGGTAAGAGCAGTGAGACTATGGAACTCTCTGCCTGAGGAGGTGGTGATGGTGAGTACAATAAAATAATTCAAGAGGGGCTTGGATGAATTTCTGGAGTGTAATAATATTACAGGCTATAGCTACTAGAGAGGAGACGTTGATCCAGGGAGTTATTCTGATTGCCTTATTGGAGTCAGGAAGGATTTTTTCCCCCCTTAAGTGGGGAAAATTGGCTTGTACCTCACAGTTTTTTTTTTGCCTTCCTCTGGATCAACTTGCAGGATAACAGGCCGAACTGGATGGACAAATGTCTTTTTTTGGCCTTATATACTATGTAAGATGAAAATTCCATCTTTGGGCTAGTGCATCTACCCCTATATTTCCGTTGATGGGGTTGAGGGAGAAAACCTTTTTTAGCTTTGTATTCTTTGCTGACACTCAAACATGTCTACTTGTGGAGTTCCCCATCTGTCCGCTATCTGGAGAAAAATCTTCTTTTTTAAACAACATTCTGATGAATTTAGGGTAACCCTGCTTAGAAAGTCTGCTTTTACGTTTAGGGAGCCTTTTAAATGTACAGTAGACAGGCTCTATACACCACCACAATGGATATGAAATGAAACGGACAAGGTGTGCTGTAACTGCAGACTGTCAGCTTTAATTTGAGGGTATTTACATCCAAATCAGGTGAACGGTGTAGGAATTACAACAGTTTGCATATGTGCCTCCCACTTGTTACGGGACCAAAAGTAACGGGACAGAATAATAATCATAAATCAAACTTTCACTTTTAAATACTTGATTGCAAATCCTTTGCAGTCAATTACAGCCTGAAGTCTGGAACGCATAGACATCACCAGACGCTGGGTTTCATCCCTGGTGATGCTCTGCCAGGCCTCTACTGCAACTGTCTTCAGTTCCTGCTTGTTCTTGGGGCATTTTCCCTTAAGTTTTGTCTTCAGCAAGTGAAATGCATGCTCAATCGGATTCAGGTCAGGTGATTGACTTGGCCATTGCAGGTCAGGTGATTGACTTGGCCATTCTTTCCCTTAAAAAACTCTTTGGTTGCTTTTGCAGTATGCTTTGGGTCATTGTCCACCTGCACTGTGAAGCGCCGTCCAATGAGTTCTGAAGCATTTGGCTGAATATGAGCAGATAATATTGCCCGAAACACTTCAGAATTCATCCTGCTGATTTTGTCAACAGTCACATCATCAATAAATACAAGAGAACCAGCTCCATTGGCAGACATACATGCCCACGCCATGACACTACCACCACCATGCTTCACTGATGAGGTGGTATGCTTAGGATCATGAGCAGTTCCTTTCCTTCTCCATACTCTTCTCTTCCTATCACTCTGGTAACAAGTTGATCTTGGTCTGATCTGTCCATAGGATGTTGTTCCAGAACTGTGAAGGCTTTTTAGATGTTGTTTGGCAAACTCTAATCTGGCTTTCCTGTTTTTGAGGCTCACTAATGGTTTACATCTTGTGGTGAACCCTCTGTATTCACTCTGGTGAAGTCTTCTCTTGATTGTTGACTTTGACACACATACATCTACCTCCTGGAGAGTGTTCTTGATCTGGCCAACTGTTGTGAAGGGTGTTTTCTTCACCAGGGAAAGAATTCATCGGTCATCCACCACAGGTGTCTTCCGGGTCTTTTGGTGTTGCTGAGCTCACCGGTGCATTCCTTCTTTTTAAGAATGTTCCGAACAGTTGTTTTGGCCACGCCTAATGTTTTTGCTATCTCTCTGATGGGTTTGTTTTGTTTTTTCAGCCTAATGATGGCTTGCTTCACTGATAGTGACAGCTCTTTAGATCTAATCTTGAGAGTTGACAGCAACAGATTCCAAATGCAAATAGCTCACTGGAAATGAACTCTGGACCTTTTATCTGCTCATTGTAATTGGGATAATGAGGGAATAACACACACCTGGCCATGGAACAGCTGAGAAGCCAATTGTCCCATTACTTTTGGTCCCTTAACCCCTTAAGGACTTATGACATACCTGTACGGCATGTTTCCCGAGTCCTTAAGGACCCATGACGTACCGGTACGTCATAACTTTAAAACTAGATTGCGGCGGGGGTTAATAGGAACAGGATGTCCGCTGAAATCATTCAGCGGGCATCCTGTCACAACGAATCCCCCCCCCCCCCCCCCCGCGCCGTACCGGCGATCGCAGCAAACCGCAGGTCAATTCAGAGCTGCGGTTTGCTGCATTTCCGGTCCATTCGGGTCTCCGGTGACCCGATGAACCGGAAAAGGACGGTCATCGGTGGTGTGATTACACACACCAATCACAAATTCACAGAACTACCACCATTCTAAAATATAACCTTTATTGTTATTATATAAAAGTAGTTACACCCTTTTTATATAGATACAAAACATTGAATAACAAATGAAAAAAAGAAGAATATAGAGAAATAAAAGTATAGGTCTGGTAGTGAAGTCTTACTGAGGTTGTTTGATAGGGGTAGAAATGGATTGATAGGGACCTATTAGGATAAATGTCCCTAATTCTAGCCCTAATGTAAGGTTCCCTACCTAGATACGGAATAGCCGCCCCAATAAGGGCGATCCCGTTTCTCGTTCCTCCTGGTGACCCTGGAGGACCCTGTTAGGGGAGGGAGACTACCCTAGTCGACGACCTATACTAAAGTACAGAAAAAAATAACAATTAGAACAATATAAGTACCCAACAATAGTGAAGGTGAATCTCCAAGTGAATATCAAAAAGTAACCAAAATATAGAAAAAGATGTTCAAAACTGTCCCTACGCGTTTCGCCTGGTTGTTGTCAGGCTCATCAGGGGACAAGATTGATCATGGAAAACCCGACACCAGAGTACCTAATACATTATTATATATACACTTTAGTTCATTTATTTTTTTATTTTTAAATTAATTTTTGATAATTGATAAAATCATGGTAGAAAACCACCATAGGTGTACTATCAGCCTCATAGCTGGTTAGTTAGTCCAGAAGAAATTCATATCATGCCCGTTATGGATTTGAGAGATAGGGTCAAAATGTATATAATCCAGTCAGGAATGACTCTTCTATCTCACAATCCAAGATGTGGCTGAATACCGATATATCAGTTTGTAAATACACATATATATCCCACCTAGAGTGTTAAAGTTGGTTAATAGTCAAAAAAACCAAGGCAATTATAGAACCTAGAGAGTGGTGTAGAAATATGACTATCAGCTATGGCATAAAGATCAACAATATTTGGCCAGTTACACAATAAAAATGATCAGACGTATAATGTCAATATATAGTGTGACATTGAAAATAATCAAATAGCGCTATCATGATGGGCGGTACTTGCGTTCCCCAGAGAGAAAAAGTAGGCCATTGATTATATCCATAGATAAGGAGGCCAGTGTCTGCTGATGCATCCAAATGGCGCTAAGATGTGCTGGCGTCCGGTCGATAGGATAGCAGTGAGAAAACGGCGGTACTACCTTTTAAATAGTGCTCCCGGATACCTAATAGGAGCGGAGGCCCATGTGATCTATATCACGTGTGACGTCTTACGTCAGGCGTCACGACGCGACCGGGTAAGTAACGTAGCCGCTCATGTGACCAGAGTGAGGTCACGATATCGGGGGCATGAGCTAGATAGAGTTACGGGACCGCAACATAGTAGCCAAAAGATCACCATGTGACTGAGAATGCCGGTCACGTGACATAGTGAGGTCACAAGTTTTGTCTTCAGCAAGTGAAATGCATGCTCAATCGGATTCAGGTCAGGTGATTGACTTGGCCATTGCAGGTCAGGTGATTGACTTGGCCATTCTTTCCCTTAAAAAACTCTTTGGTTGCTTTTGCAGTATGCTTTGGGTCATTGTCCACCTGCACTGTGAAGCGCCGTCCAATGAGTTCTGAAGCATTTGGCTGAATATGAGCAGATAATATTGCCCGAAACACTTCAGAATTCATCCTGCTGATTTTGTCAACAGTCACATCATCAATAAATACAAGAGAACCAGCTCCATTGGCAGACATACATGCCCACGCCATGACACTACCACCACCATGCTTCACTGATGAGGTGGTATGCTTAGGATCATGAGCAGTTCCTTTCCTTCTCCATACTCTTCTCTTCCTATCACTCTGGTAACAAGTTGATCTTGGTCTGATCTGTCCATAGGATGTTGTTCCAGAACTGTGAAGGCTTTTTAGATGTTGTTTGGCAAACTCTAATCTGGCTTTCCTGTTTTTGAGGCTCACTAATGGTTTACATCTTGTGGTGAACCCTCTGTATTCACTCTGGTGAAGTCTTCTCTTGATTGTTGACTTTGACACACATACATCTACCTCCTGGAGAGTGTTCTTGATCTGGCCAACTGTTGTGAAGGGTGTTTTCTTCACCAGGGAAAGAATTCTTCGGTCATCCACCACAGGTGTCTTCCGGGTCTTTTGGTGTTGCTGAGCTCACCGGTGCATTCCTTCTTTTTAAGAATGTTCCGAACAGTTGTTTTGGCCACGCCTAATGTTTTTGCTATCTCTCTGATGGGTTTGTTTTGTTTTTTCAGCCTAATGATGGCTTGCTTCACTGATAGTGACAGCTCTTTGGATCTAATCTTGAGAGTTGACAGCAACAGATTCCAAATGCAAATAGCTCACTGGAAATTAACTCTGGACCTTTTATCTGCTCATTGTAATTGGGATAATGAGGGAATAACACACACCTGGCCATGGAACAGCTGAGAAGCCAATTGTCCCATTACTTTTGGTCCCTTAACCCCTTAAGGACTTATGACACGACTTATGACACGACATCTTTTGGCAACATAGTAGCCAAAAGATCACCATGTGACTGAGAATGCCGGTCACGTGACATAGTGAGGTCACAATGCCGGACGTATGACTGGGTGGAGTTACATAGAAAAATATAGAACAATACTTGTCGAAAGGAAACACAGACAGTTTACAAAGGATTTAACTGAATTTAGAAATAATACGGCATACATTACCAAAGGGGGGGTCAAAAGGGGTTCAATTACTGATACATCAGCTTCCGAATTAGAAAGCTCAGACCCCGAATCATCCACCTATCATCCACAGTACCCCAATCAAAGATCTAATTGGAGGGGAAGAGGACGATATAGAGGTCGTAATAGGTACTCGGCCCCTAGACCCAATTGGCGCAACGAACAATATTCAGGTGGTTACGCACCTAGACCATGGGGTCAACAAAACAGGGGTGGATTGGCAAATGGGGCGAGGATCAACCAGGAACAATCCGAACAGATATGCTATACATCTGGGTCCTCATCCTCATCAGCCACTCCAACCCCAACCACTCAACCCATGACCACAACTCCTGCGGCTTTTTTAGGCCCACCACCACCGAACATCTATGCGTTGAGAGATCGCCAATTAACGCAATCTCAAACCAACATCAAAAAATAGATAAATTTTGTGCAGAAAATACTTCAATTATTAATCTATCAGGGAAAATTCTGTCCGAAGACGAGATATCTGTATTAAGAAAGGGTCTTACACAGGGGCGTAGCTAGAAATACATGGGCCCCATAGCAAAAAAAAATTATGGGGCCCCCCCTGTGCCATCCACAGATCCCCCTCCCCTAAATAGTGCCATCCACAGATCCCCCTCCCCTAAATAGTGCCATCCACAGATCCCCCTCCCCTAAATAGTGCCATCCACAGATCCCCTTCCCCTAAATAGTGCCATCCACAGATCCCCCTCCCCTAAATAGTGCCATCCACAGATCCCCCTCCCCTAAATAGTGCCATCCACAGATCCCCCTCCCCTAAATAGTGCCATCCACAGATCCCCCTCCCCTAAATAGTGCCATCAACAGATCCCCCTCCCCTAAATAGTGCCATCAACAGATCCCCCTCCCCTAAATAGTGCCATCCACAGATCCCCCTCCCCTAAACAGTGCCATCCACAGATCCCCCTCCCCTAAACAGTGCCATCAACAGATCCCCCTCCCCTAAATGGTGCCATCAACAGATCCCCCTTCCCTAAATAGTGCCATCCACAGATCCCCCTCCCCTAAATAGTGCCATCCACAGATCCCCCTCCCCTAAACAGTGCCATCCACAGATCCCCTCCCCTAAATAGTGCCATCCACAGATCCCCCTCCCCTAAACAGTGCCATCAACAGATCCCCCTCCCCTAAATAGTGCCATCCACAGATCCCCCTCCCCTAAATAGTGCCATCCACAGATCCCCCTCCCCTAAATAGTGCCATCCACAGATCCCCCTCCCCTAAATAGTGCCATCCACAGATCCCCCTCCCCTAAACAGTGCCATCCACAGATCCCTCTCCCCTAAACAGTGCCATCCACAGATCCCCTCCCCTAAACAGTGCCACCCACAGATCCCCTCCCCTAAACAGTGCCATCCACAGATCCCCCTCCCCTAAACAGTGCCATCCACAGATCCTCCCTCCCCTAAACAGTGCCACCCACAGATCTCCTCCCCTAAACAGTGCCATCCACAGATCCCCCTCCCCTAAACAGTGCCATCCACAGATCCCCCTCCCCTAAACAGTGCCATCCACAGTATCAGGTGCCTCTCTCCCCCCCCCATGTGCCAGTATCAGGGGCCAACCCCCCCCCCCCCAGGTGCCAGTATCAGGTGCCAACCCCCATCCCCCCATGTGCCAGTATCAAGTGCCCCCCGCTCCCCCCGTGGCATTAACAGTCGGGTATTAAAAAAATAATAATAAACACTTCTACTTACCTCCATGTCAGCGATGCGATGCAGCCTCTTCCTGTGTCCCGCCCTGTATGTCCATATATGGAGTCAGTGCTTGTATTTCAGAAAAGGTTTCTGCTGGGATTCGAACCCACGACCTTCTGTATCAGAGGCAAAGAATCTAACCACAAGGAAATGCCTTGCTGCTGACTGAAAAAAAAACTGACTTCTACTGTTATAGCTGGCTAAGTGTACATCTATACACATGACAGCTGCTCATATATAGAGATATAGCAGAGCTGAGTGTGCTGGGACAGCTGTCATATAGAGATATAGCAGTGCTGGGTGTGTTGGGGGCAGCTGTCATGTGTATAGATGTACACTTAGCCAGCTATAACAGTAGAAGTCAGTTTTTTTTTTCAATCAGTTGCAATGCCTCCTTTATGGCTGTGAGGGTTAATGCTTTGCCACTGATACATTGGAGGTTGTAGGTTCAAATCCCAGACACATCAGGAGACTTTAGAATATAAATATAGTAAGATTAGATCACATTAGCGAGGGGGCCTGAACATTAAGACATCGATATTTAACTAACTTGAAAATAATCTGTCGGGCCCCGAAGCAGCTGCTTCCCCGGTAGTTACGCCACCTCCTGGCTGCCTGTGTGTAGTGTCTGTGTGTTAATAATAAAAAAAAATTAAAAAAACTGAATGCGGTCTGGACGGGCCCCCAGTGGCGTAGAGCCCCATAGCCACTGCTATGGTTGCTATGGCGATCCCTACGCCACTGGTATAACATATGTACCAACAACTAGATTTGATTGTTTTGAGTGGATTAAGGACATACAATTATTCACCAGAAAATTACGCTGGCATAAAATTTTTGTAACATCTGATCAAAAAATATGCCAGGAACTAGGCCTAGAAATGGGGGACCTAGAGGGCATTGATACCCTTATGCACCTTTTAGAAGATAATGAACGACCTAGGGGGCAGGGTCCCTTTACTACCTTGAAAAACAAAAGCGTAAAAATGCCGCCAAAAACTTTGAATGACGCCAACATTGACATCTTTCTCAAATCGGTAACACGGGACTTGGAAAAAATAGAATATACTACTCCCGAAAAAAACTACACTCGGGTAGAAATATTGGCATTACAAAATCTTAATACGAATAAGGATATCATAGTTAAACCCTCTGACAAAGGGGAGAACATCGTCGTCCTCTCGGTACAACAATATAGAGATATGTGTCACTCCTTAGTCTCTGATAAAAACAGCTACGTGGCTCTGAAGGGGGATCAGATTCCTATCTAGCCCTGCTTGCACAAATTCTAGATCCTTGGTATTTCTGGAGATTTAAAGGGGTCTGGGCTATGACCTAGGAAGTTAGAAAAAAATATTCCAAAATGTAATATATTTTTTAGAGGTAACCGCCCTTCCTACTTTTAAGCAAGGTGGAGACCACTTTGTCAGACAATCCCCTTCTCTCTCGACCAGACTTCCCTTTCAAAATCCACACCGAGAGATGAAGAACTTCTGGGATGGGATGAACTAACGGACCCTGGTAAAGAAGATCCTCTCTCAATGGCAGAGTCCATGGAGGTTGTACCGCCAACCTCAGAAGACTCGAGTACCAGGACCTCTTTGGCCACTTTGGAGCTATCAGAATAACAGCGGCTCCTTCTCTCTCTATTTTCTTCAACAACTGTGGGATAATGTAAAATGGAGGGAAGGCATATCTTAACTCTTGGCTCCAGTCCTGTGCTAACCCGTCCACTGCTAATGGGCTGTCCAAATGATTGAGGGAGAAGAATCTCTCTACCTTCCTGTTGGCACTTGAGGCAAAAAGATCCACTGTAGGAAGAACGTACCTTTGGACTATCTGTAAAAAAAAAAAAATCTTTGTTCAGACACCAGTCTCCCTGTTTTATGGAAACCCGACTGAGGAAGTCCGCTATAACATCCCCTTCCCCTTCAAATGCACCGCTGAAAGAAAAAGCATTCTTTCTTCTGCTATATAAAAGATCTCCTGGCATAGATGTAAAAGGAAAGAGACCCTCGTTCCTGCTTGACGGTTTATGTAGGCCTGCTTGACGGTTTATTGTCTGAATAGAAAACAATCTTCCTGTTTTTTATTTCCTGAAGATCCAACTTCAGTGCCATCTCTACTGCTTTTAATTCTTTGAAGTTGGAGGATACTTTCCCACGATCTTAGGATGTCCGCTTCAAGATCTCTGGAGTGGATCTGTGCATAAGGTACTGCTGGAATCGCTGATGTCATCTGCCCGACCACCGCCAAGACTGACCTGATTGACTCTCTTCTTGGAAGGGGAAGAAAACTCCTTTGCAGACAGGAGTCTAACTGAATTCCCCAAAAAACGCAAACTTGAGAAGGAATCAAATTAGATTTTTTTCAATTTATTATCCATCCTAAGTTCTCTAATTGGAGCAGAGGAATTCTATATCTTTTTCTAGCCCTTCTTTTGACTGAGAGACTATTAAGAAATCGTCCAGATAGGGCACCAGAGTAATTCCTGACAGTCTTACAAAAGTCGCTAATTCTGCTACCACTTTGATTAAGACTCTTGGGGCCTGAGATACCCCGAAGGGAGGCGCCCTGTATTGGAGATGCATGAACTTCCCCTGAACCCAGACTGCTGTTCTTAAAAACTTTTGGGAGGAAGAATGGATTAGAACATGATAATACGCATCTTCCAGATCCAGGCTTGCCATCCAGCAATCCTTGAAGAGGAGACTCACAGTAGATTTTAACGTCTCCATGCGAAATTTCTTGTTGACCAGGGATTTGTTGAATTTCTTCAGATTTAAAATAACTCTGAACAATCCATTTGGTTTCTTCACCAAAAACAAAGGGGAATAGAACACTCTGTCTTGGGGACTGGACAAACTACTCCCTTGTCTAAGAGAGAAAAAACTTCTGATTCCAAAGCCTTCCTTTTTTCCGGATTTTTGGGACGAACTGTCTGAGTGAAAAAATCTGGTGGACGAGAAAGGAATTCCAGACAGAATCCGTTTTCTAATACACTTAGGATCCTCTGGTTCTGAGAAATGGACCCCCCGGCTGGGAAAAACTGAGACAGTCTTCCTCCTACCTGACTTCTGGCGACATTGCGGTTTGTCTTTTGGTCTATTGTTCTGGGGTTTTAAAAAAAAAAAAAAAAAGATCTTTTAGGACATTTTTCCCTTTCTCTTCTATCACTCTGCCTACCCCTTTGTCTTTTAAAACTGGCCTGGGGTTTACATGAAAATAAAAATAAGTTTTCTGGGGAACCGAAAAAAAAACGTTTTATCTGAGGCTCTCTCTAGGATGTCATCAAGAGAGGAACCAAACAACCTAGAACCTTCACATGGGAGAGAGCAAAGTCTAGACTTGGAACCTTGATCCCCTTTCCACGATTTAAGCCAAATAGCACACCTTGCTGCATTTGACATGGCAGCTGCTCTGGCAAAAAAACTGACCACATCAGTAGAAGCATCTGAAAGGAAATCTGCTGCCGTAAGGAAGGTAGGGAGGGAAGATAGTAAATCTTCTCTAGGGGTTTTGTCTTTAACATGAAACTCTAGTTGATCTGACCATAGCCTTAAGGACCTGGAGACCCAAGAGGTGGCAGTGGCCGGCCTAAGACTTGTTGAGGCACATTCCCAGGCAAGTCTAAGATAAACATCTGCTTTTTTTTATCTAAAGGATCTCCTAAACAGCCTAAATCATCAAAAGGAAGAGCCGATTTCTTGGCTATTTTAGCTACAGGGGCATCTACGGTAGGAGCTCTGTCCCTTACGCCAGCCACTGACTCTTCAAAATTGATATTTTGTTTTAACAGAATTCGTTATAAAAAATTTCCTGGCAGGGTTTTTCCATTCTTTCCTAATCAGTGCTTCCATGTTCTTATGAACGAGAAAAACTCTATGACGTTTAGGGCCGAGACCCTCAAACACCTCTAATTGCATAGTGGTTTTAATGGCTTTTAACAAAGGATCGGTATCTTCCGGTGGCAATAGAGCCTTCCCCGCTGAATCCTCATCTGAAGAGAAAAATTCAGAAGCTAAGACCTGGCCGGATTCTATGTCCTCGTCCTCTCCAAAAAAAATCTGAATCAGAGTCAATATTATAGGTACACCTTTCTGGTGACATCGGACGGCTCCGACCGAAGGACTTAATGGAAGACTTAACTTCAGACCGCACCAAGGCCTTAATGCTTTTAGATAAGCTATGGGATTCTTCCATAACTAACTTGTCTATACAAGCTTGACATAGTGGTTTAATTTAACATACAAAGCTGATAAAGCTACTCTACATCCTCCACATTATTTATGTTTAGTTTTGCCGGAAGATTTCTTTGGTGTTTTTACTACCTAAAAAAATAAAGCAAACAACACCCAATGTTATTAGGAGAGGATAAATCTCACCAACTGTAGTCAAGCTTCCCCACTTCTCAGGTCCAATACCAGGCTTGTGGGCCTCGAGGGTTCCAAGGGATCGGCGTGTGCAGTGTCACCTGGTTTCGACATGCCTGTGGAAAACTCCAGATCCTGTACAGCACTGTGTGCGCACTAAAGCTGGCTGTCCCCTCCTGCTGCCGACTTGTAACGCACCTCGGCTCCTTTTAACTCTAGGCCCAAATATGCCTAATCCATGGTTGAAGGTGCCCTTCCCCTTACGGCCAGCACCACCGGGAATGACCGCATGCGCAGAGTGCATCAGAAACGAGCCCCGCCATCTTGGAAGCAGGACGCCGGCCGCCGCACCGCTATGGACTGGGAGCCACCTGAACACGGCCACAGCGGCTTCCCAATGAGGCTTGGGAGGAGGCAGGAAGCAGGACAGACTTAGGCAATGGCTCCTAAGGAGACTTACGCCGCCAGGGATAGGTCCCATTACGGTATTGTAGACCCGGACCTTCCCCAGCCCCCAGAGGTGAAAACCAAGTAAGAAAGGAGCAAGAGCTCCTCAGAAACCTCCTATCCGGAGGACAGGAAACCTGAACTGAGGTGTGGTGGCGGTTGGAAACATTTTATCTCTTCAGGTTTCCTGTCCTGGATGGGAGGTCCTAGTCGCATGGGTGCCATCATGGGTGAGGGGAAAATATATTTTCCGCCACTTGATTTAGGGCTACATTCCTTGTTCCTCCCTGCTGGTTTACATAGGCCACTACTGTTGTGTTGTCTGATCTCACGTGTATGTCTTTTCCTTCCAGACCGCGGTTAATTCCCTTCGATTGGAGGATAGAACTATTTGTTCCTTGGACCATTGACCTTGGAAAGACTGTTGAGAGCAATGAGCCCCCCAACCCCACAGGCTTGCATCAGTCATAATTATTTCCAAGTGCCTGTGACTCCAGGGAACCCCTATCTGTAGGTGAACTGGGTTTAGCCACCACAGTAGAGACTGAATTACGGATGGAGAAATGGAGATTTTTATTTCTATTAAATTTAGATTCCCGTTCCAATTCTTTAGTAGCCATTGTTGAAATACTCGAGAATGGAACTGGGCCCATTTTACCTCTGGGATACAGGCAGTTTAGAGTGCCTAGAAGTTTCATGGCCTCTCTGACTGTACAAAACAAACGAACAAGGAATTTTGAAACCTTGTCTATTACACCCGAGACTTTTGGAGGGGAAAGAAAGTTTTTTTGACACGTTAAGTCTAGTAATACCCCTAAAAAAAATCATTTTTGAGATGGGCAGGGGTTTGATTTTTCCCAATTTATAACCCAACCTATTTGATACAGGATCTGACAAGTTCGAAACAGGCTGTTTTCTAGGGATTCTTTTGAGTTTCCTACTACTAGAAGATCATCTAGGTAGGGAACAATGATGATGTTTAGTCTTCTCAGATGAGCAACTACCTCTGTCATGACCTTTGTAAATACCCTTAGCTTGGAAGTGATTCTGAAGGGGAGAACCTGGAACTGGAAACGTTGAAGAGCCCCTCCAAAAAAAACTTCTATCCGAAGGAAACGCTGAGACTTCTCACATTCCGGAATATGATAATATGTGTCCCTTAAATCTAGGGAAGCCAGAAAGTCTCCTTCTTTTAGCAGATTTATGGTAGATTTTATAGACTCCGTTTTGAATTTTTCGTATCTGATGAATTTGTTCAGGCTCTTCAAGTTTATTATCAGACAGAATTTACAGTTTGTTTGTTTTTTTACCCAAACAAAGTTCAATAATAACCTATATGTTGTTGGTGAAATGGGACCAGGACAATTTTGGAGTCAACAGCTCCAAAATGCCCTTCTCCAGTTTCTCTTGTAGAAAGGCTGATTTCATGATTGGGGTTACCTTGAACACATCTATAGGTGGAGGAAGACGGAAAGAAATGTCGTAGCCTACTGATATATTTAGAACCCACATATTCGAGGTAATTTCTTCCCATTCCTTTGCAAAGGATTTTAATCTTCTGCCCACCTGATGTCTGGCATCATTGTTTAGAGGTTTCAGAGCATTTGGGGTTAAACAAGAAACCTCTCCCCCTTGACCTTTACCTCTGTCAGATCTTTTAGACTTGAAGAAACCTCCCTTTTTAACCTTCCAAAAGGGAAATTTCCTTTTATTTCTTACCCCCAGAAAGGATTTTTTTAGAGTCAGAAGCCTTCTCCAAAATCCTCTCCAGGTCCTGACCAAACATTACATTTTTAAAGAGATCTGGCGACAGATGTGGCAGCCAAATTAGGCATTCCGTTTTTTGTGGAACGGAACGTGTGCATTACGTTTTTTGCGGAACGGAACATCTGGCCCCTATTAGAACAGTACTATCCTTGTCCGTTATGCGGACAATAATAGGACATGTTCTATATTTGAACGGAAGAGAAATACGGAAACGGAAGGCATACGGAGTACCTTCTGTTTTTTTTGCGGATCCATTGAAATGAATGGTTCTGTATACGGAACCCAAAAAAATAAATGTTTGCGTGAAAGAGGCCTAAATCTAAGTCCTGTTCTGAGTCAGAGGAAGAAAAATCTGAGCTGACTTTTTTAGAATCCCTGCGTCTAGATGTAGAGGGACCAGGTACGGATACAGAATTTTCAGTTAAGGCTAAACGCATTTCTTGTCTGATTAGGTCTCCTAGTTCTTCTCTAATAGAGAAGAACTAAATCCTTTGCCATGTTAGAAGTTTCTTTGTGCAGGATTCAGGTAATTTTAAAGAACAAATCACACATTTCCTAGTTTAAGAATTTGTTTTTGCTCTCTGAGAGCTATCTTTATCGCTCTACATGCATACAGGGAGAAAGCAGAGGTAACAAGAGGGTTAGCTTAGGTAAATTATATAACCAGCATCTCCCCATATGTACAGGCACTTACAATGGTCGGCCCCAGAGTGGTCTCCATTGAGTCAGTCCCCAGTTCAGACATGCTGACAGGCTATCTACCACATAGTCCCCCTCTCATATACCTCCCTTCCCTGCAGACCTCAGATCAGAGGGCGATTTCCGCCTTGATCAGCGCACCAAATAGGCTTTGCCCACTCCACGCACCCGTACGCCGGAAGTTGCAGCTCGAACACACGTGGAACACAGGGCGGCTTCCTGTGATGTCACCGCTAGAGCCGAACCTATCAGATTGCGGCAGAGGGCGTTCACGTGACTGGAGGAACTCACTGAGTGTCTGGTCTCCACATGGAATCCCCCGCCCGACGCCCAGAGCGGGAGATAAGGAGCAGATGTCTGGCATGTAGCGGACCCTCCAGCACCAGAGGTAGCCAACTAGGGACAGGTGCTGCCTGCCTGCCTCCCTCATGTGGCCAAGGCATAAAATTCAAACAGCCACCTCCACAGACGCGGTCCCACAGCATTTGCCATGAGAAAAAAACTTGTCTCCCACCTGGAAGGGACAGGAAGACACTGAGGAGGAGCCGGAGTAGGGTCAAATGTATTCTTCCTGTCCCTACCTGGTTGGAGGTGGGTCATCTCTCATGGTAATGGTGTCATGGAGGATGAAAGGGAAAAAACTCATTCTGAGAAGAGTAGTTCTATGGTAAGCCCCAAGAGGGAGAAAATAAGTTGCTTTTTAGACAATGAAAATCAAGCCAGCTGTGATATGAGGAAGAACATAGCAACACTGCCACCTTGTGGAAAATTCATATATGGCAGAAAGGCTGTCCACAGTTCTGTCCCTTCAACCTTATTTCCTGCTTTGGTATTTTAAAATGACTAATTATACTAATCATTAGACATTTACGTTATACTTATAGTACAACACATAAGCTTTGAATTTTGTGTTAATGCACAACTGCAGTGCACAACATTATACACCACAATAACAGAGACAAAGGGGGATCTTATTAACCTTATGGCAGTTTTCTGGCATAAAAAAAATTGCACATTCTTGTGCAAGTAACATTTTGAGCAACAATTAGCGACTTCTGCGAGGGCTGCATTCTCTTCTTTTGCAGCAGCAGAGCAGGTGTAATTACAAAATGGAGAAGAGAATGCAGCGCTCACTGGACCCAATTGATCTGATATCCTGAGGATAGATCATCAATATTGGAAACATACAGGATTCACATCCTAAAATACACAAACTGCCTGTTCATGGTGAATTCCATAGTTTACAGCTAGATGAACAAAAGGGGTACCTGATACAGTAACAGTACACTTATCAGAGGGGTCTTGTAACAAACCTATGTGACCATCACATGAACTGGACAGATTGTTTTACTACATGGAAATAAACAATAATGTTCCCATTGGGTGACATCAAGCAGAGGTTTTCAATTGTGAAGATACGGAAAGCATACTGGAAAATTGTATGTATATAAGCTTTATTGGCTAGAAGTCTAGAACCAGCTATAAAGGCTGTAATGTAATGTAGCTAGTCATAGACTGACGTTTGTTCTTTTCCGCAGATTGTATTACATTGGCCCAGGTTTACTAGTGTTGTAGGTGGTGTAAGCTTAGACAAGTGGTCTACACCTGCACCAGATTTGTCACAGTGGCCCTGGAAAAAAACCTAAAAGTGGCCCCATGTTGTAGGCAGGTCCAAATGGACAGAAGACGGGCCAAAACAAGTAGGCAGTGACAACAGAAGTAGAAGAGGCCTGTAATACCGTAGTGTAGCACAGAATACCGCCCCAGCAGAACCAAATACCACAGGGCAGCACAAAATCCTGCCGCCCCAACCACAGTATTTACCGGATCACCATCATGAAGACGGATTGAGTGGCCCTCTGGGCAGGCGCCCCCCGGGAATTTTCCCTGTAGGTTCTATGGCCAATCCACTCCTGGCAGGGATAGACACTTCTCTGACTCTACACCAACTATTGGCTGGCTTAATTTGAGATAGATTTTTATGCCAGAATTGTGGAGCAATTTTGGAGCAAAATGGTACATCTTAGCCCATGCCCCTTTTCAATTAAGCCCCCCCCCCTTCACGCATGACAGGAAAAAAATGTAGACGCTACAAATGCACAAAATTCTACCACTTTTTATACAGATTTTTGGGGCAGACACGTTGGTAAATCTAGGCTACTGAGGGGACATTTATCAAGATTGGCATTACCATATGCCAGTCTTGATCTCCTGTCACCGGAGTAAGATGCTTTTAATTTATTAAGAGTCAGATACCATATCTCTGGCAGTCCATATACCTCATCTGGCGTATACTTCAGCTATAATTTATGCCAGTTTGTGACATAATTTATAGTAAATCCGTCGGGTCACGCTAAGCCCCCTCCTGCTAAGCTACGCCCCTTTCCTCTTTAGAAAAGTGCCGATAAGCTTCAAAAGTCGCAAATTATAGCATACATTTGGCATGCACCTTAATTTGCGACGTTTTTACGCCACTATTATGGCACAAAGTCATAAATCAATGCCCCTCTTTGTGATTTTCTAAAGCTATTTTCTTACTTTATAGTTATTAATGGCCGGACACTGGCAGAAAGGGATATTTTGAATAGTGTTACAAGAAAGCATCTTAAACATTACAGTGAAGACGTAAAGAATGCAGAGGTGAGTTATGTATCTGCTAATTTTAAAGGATAAACGTTTAAGGATATGCCGATTTTCCGTTTTTGTTTCCGTTTTTTACTCCTGCCCTTCCCGGAGCAATATCGGTTTTATTTTTCCGTTCACACAGCCATATGAGGGCTTGTTTTTTTTGCAGGACAAGTTGTACTTTCTTATGGCAACATTTACTATTGCATACAGTGTAGTGGGAAGCTGGAAAAAAAATTCCAAATGGCGTGGAATTGGGGAAAAAAAACACGCTATTCTGCCACAGTTTTATTGGTTTTGTTTTTACGGTGTTCCCTATTCGGTAAAAGTGACCCATGCACTCCATTCTCTGGGTCAGTAGAATTACAGCAATATCATATTTGCATAGTTTTTCTTTTGTTTTACTTTAAAAAAAAATTATCTTTTTTTCATAGCCATATTCTGACACCCATAACATTTTTATGGATCTGTGTGAGGGCTCAATTTTTGCAGAGCGATCTGTACTTTTTATTGATTCCATTTTGGGATGTATGTGACTTTTTGATATCTTTATAAAAAAAATTTGGGGAGGTGTATGGGATACACATTTTTATATTTTAATAGTACATGAGTTCTGGGATGCAGTGATGCCAATGATCGTTTTTCATTTTAATTTTGTGGAAAGGTGGTGATTTCAATTTTTATATTTTTAGTTACATAAAAAAAAAAAAATTCCCCTAGGGGAAATTGAACATACGATCATCAGATTGCTTCTTTCATAGATTTCAAAGCAGCCTTGGATCCTTCAGGGGACGGAGGCTGCTGCAGGGAATGAACGGCTCCCCCAATCGCTGCTATGAGGAGCTGTTCCAGGATTTCCATTGCTTAGATACCATGGTCGGTATTATTGTAGTTGCTGTATTATATACAGCAACTACAGACAGGTAAAGTTATACACAAAGTGTGTTTTCTGACTAATCGGATTCAGAAGTATCTCAGGCATTGTCTTAGGCAGTATTGACTGGCCAGCTGCTAGATCCTGTATCCCGAAAGGGCTGGATGAGGGCTAGGCCCTAATGAACATACACACGTGGCTTGTTATGATACATGGATACAATTTATGACTAGAGATGTCGCGAACATAAAATTTTCTGTTCGCGAACGGCAAACGCGAATTTTCGCAAATGTTCGCGAAAGGGCAAACTGCCATAGACTTCAATAGGCAGGCGAATTTTAAAACCTGCAGGGACTCTTTCTGGCCACAATAGTGATGGAAAAGTTGTTTAAAGGGGACTAACACCTGGACTGTGGCATGCCGGAGGGGGATCCATGGCAAAACTCCCATGGAAAATTACGTAGTTGACGCAGATTCCGGTTTTAATCCATAAAGTACATAAATACCCAGCTCCGCAGAGGCTGTCCTCTTTTTTTATTATTAAAAAAATCTGTTCTTACCAGTTTAATCTCTGTTTTGTTTCAGGGGCCGGTGTGGTGTATGGAATAGATATTAGGAACCGGGAGATGGAAAAAGATGCTTGGTCGGTCCTCTTACTTCCAATTCGGGGCACTGCGCGTGCGCCGTCCAATTTACTGTGCTACCAGATATAAGTGGTATATTAAGTAGTACTATTCCTATCAGTTTAATCCCTGTTACGTCCCCTATCAGGGGACGTGTATGGAATAGATTTTAGGAATCGGGAGATGGAAAAAGATGCTTGGTCGGTCCTCTTACTTCCAATTTGGGGCACTGCGCGTGCGCCGTGTAATGTACTGTGCAATCCCAATATGAGTGGTATGTTAAGTAGTACTATTCCTATCAGTGTAATCCCTGTTACGTCCCTTATCAGGGGACATGTATGGAATAGATTTTAGGAACCGGGAGATGAAAAAAGATGCTTGGTTGGTCCTGCTACTTCCAATTTGGGGCACTGCGCGTACGCCTTGCAATGTACTGTGCCACCAGATATGAGTGGTGTGTTAAGTAGTACTATTCCTATCAGTTTAATCCCTGTTACGTCACCTATCAGGGGACGTGTATGGAATAGATTTTAGACAACCGCAAAGAGTTATCAATAGTTGACACACTCATGACATAAATTTTATTCCTCTATGCGTCAATCTTGGTGTAGTGATGACTGTGCTCGTGCGCACGTTTGGGAGATTGCAGGCGATGGGGGTTTTTCAAAGCCTATGGTCGTGCTGAGGTAGTTCAGTGACAGTTAAGTGACCCAGAAAACAATGATTCTGCAGTGTGGGCCCATTGTTGGCCTAGTAGGCTTTAATGATCACCTTAGATGATCACAAAGAAAATTAATGTTTTTTCTATGCAAAATTATCCAGCCGATCGCTTTTGGTCTGTTCACAATGAAGCAACGACCT
Source organism: Bufo bufo (assembly GCF_905171765.1). Lineage (NCBI taxonomy): Eukaryota > Metazoa > Chordata > Amphibia > Anura > Bufonidae > Bufo > Bufo bufo. Next base: position 95,405,675 of record NC_053391.1, read on the forward strand.
TATCATCTGGGTTGTGCCAACATTGCCATTGCCAACACACTCATAGAAGTGGTCGCTTCATTGTGATACGCAAGCCCCTTCACCACAACAAGGTAACGATCACGAAGGGGAATTGACACATGTATGTGCCTTTTTTTTTGTTTTGTTTTTGCAGCCACAGTGCAGCACCAGAGGCCAGAAAAACGAGGTATTGTAGCAGCGGCCAGAAAAATTGATGTTTTCCAGGCAGAAAGTGCACTAAAACATTGCGGCTTGAACCCTAGTTGGTGGCGGATAAGTCATGCAAGTCATCCGGCATACAGAGATAAAATACAGCAGGGTGTGGACCATTTTTAGCCCAAGGCAGCTCATCTCATCACCAGGCCTTTTTTAGTCAAATGTATCGCCCACTGTCAGTCCCTTCGTGATCCATGCCTCATTCATCTTAATAAGGTGAGGTAATCTAGACTTTTTTGACCTAGGCGACTTCTCTTCTCAGTGACAATACCTCCTGCTGCACTGAAGGTCCTTTCTGACAGGACACTTGAAGCGGGGCAGGCCAGAAGTTCTATCGCAAATTGGGATAGCTCAGGCCACAGGTCAAGCCTGCACACCCAGTAGTCAAGGGGTTCATCGCTCCTCAGAGTGTCGATATCTGCAGTTAAGGCGAGGTAGTCTGCTACCTGTCGGTCGAGTCGTTCTCTGAGGGTGGACCCCGAAGGGCTGTGGCGATGCGTAGGACTTAAAAAGCTCCGCATGTCCTCCATCAACAACACGTCTGTAAAGCGTCCTGTCCTTGCCGGCGTGGTCGTGGTAGGAGGAGGATTACTTTCACCTCTTCCCCGGTTATATTCCCGTTGTGCTGTGACATCACCCGTATATGCTGTGTAAAGCATAGTTTTTAATTTATTTTGGAACTGCTGCATCCTTTCCGACTTCCGGTAAATCAATAACATTTCATGCACTTTCTGCTTATACCGGGGGTCTAGTAGCGTGGCCACCCAGTACAGGTCGTTCTCCTTCAGCCTTTTTATACAGCATGAAAGACCCCATTTGCACAAGGTTGGATGCCGAGCTACTCATGTCCCGTTCCTCGTCCTCACTGATCTCACTGAAGGTCTGTTCTTCCCCCCAGCCACGTACAACACCACGGGTACCAGATAGGTGACAACGAGCACCCTGGGATGCCTGCTGTGGTTGGTCTTCCTCCTCCTCCTCAAAGCCACATTTCTCCTCTGACTCCTCTTCCTCAGACTCCTCTTCCAGCGTTGCCGCAGGTCCAGCAAGCGATGCTGATACGGCTGTTTTTGGTGGTGGTGGTGACCACAACTCTTCCTCTTCACGCTCATCTATGGCCTGATCCAGCACTCTTCGCAGGGCATGCTCCAGGAAGAAAACAAATGGGATGACGTCGCTGATGGTGCCTTCAGTGCGACTGACTAGGTTTGTCACCTCCTCAAAAGGACGCATGAGCCTACAGGCATTGCGCATGAGCGTCCAGTAACGTGGCAAAAAAATTCCCAGCTCCGCAGAGGCTGTCCTAGCACCCCGGTCATACAAATACTCGTTGACGGCTTTTTCTTGTTGGAGCAGGCGGTCGAACATTGGGAGTGTTGAATTCCAACGTGTCGGGCTGTCGCAAATCAAGCGCCTCACTGGCATGTTGTTTCGCCGCTGGATATCTGAAAAGTGCGCCATGGCCGTGTAGGAACGCCTGAAATGGCCACACACCTTCCTGGCCTGCTTGAGGACGTCCTGTAAGCCTGGGTACTTATGCACAAAGCGTTGTACAATCAGATTCAACACATGTGCCATGCACGGCACATGTGTCAACTTGCCTAAATTCAATGCCGCCAACAAATTGCTTCCGTTGTCACACACCACTTTGCCGATCTCCAGTTGGTGCGGAGTCAGACACTGATCCACCTGTGCGTTCAGAGCGGACAGGAGTGCTGGTCCAGTGTGACTCTCTGCTTTCAGGCAAGTCAACCCCAAGACGGCGTGACACTGTCGTATCCGGGATGTGGAATAGCCCCTGGGGAGCTGGGGGGGTGCAGTTGATGTGGAGCAAGACACAGCAGCAGAAGAGGACTCAGCCGAGGAGGTTATCGAAGAGGATGGAGTAGGAGGAGTAGAGGAGGTGGCAGCAGGCCTGCCTGCAAGTCGTGGCGGTGTCACCAACTCCTCTGCAGAGCTACGCATTACATGCTTGGCAGCCGTCAGCAGGTTTACCCAATGCGCAGTGTAGGTGATATACCTGCCCTGACCGTGCTTTGCAGACCACGTATCAGTGGTCAGATGGACCCTTGCCCCAACACTGTGTGCCAGACATGCCATGACTTCCTTTTGCACAATCAAGTACAGGTTGGGGATTGCCTTTTGTGCAAAGAAATTTCGGCCGGGTACCTTCCACTGCGGTGTCCCAATAGCTACAATTTTTTTGAAGGCCTCAGACTCCACCAGCTTGTATGGTAAAAGCTGGCGGGCTAAGAGTTCAGACAAGCCAGCTGTCAGACGCCGGGCAAGGGGGTGACTTTGTGACATTGGCTTCTTACGCTCAAACATGTCCTTGACAGACACCTGACTGTGGGCAGATGAGCAGGAACTGCTCAAGGCGAGAGACGGAGTGGCGGATGGTTGAGAGGGGGCAAGGAGGAGAGCAGTGGTTGACGTGGCTGAAGATGCTGGACCAGGAGGAGGATGGTGGCTTTGAGTTTGTGTGCTGCTTGTACTTGTATGTGTTGATCTTATAGGTGTTTGTGATTTGAGATCATGTGCCTTCGCAAAGCAGGTGTACCTAGGTGGGTGTTGGACTTCCCACGACTCAGTTTCTTTTGGCACAGGTGCAAATGGCATCGCTGTTGTCAGAGGCAGACACACCAAAAAAATGCCACACTGCTGAGCTCTGCAATGACGGCATTCTGGTGGTGGCAACAGCATGCGTTGATTGGCGTGCTGTCTGGCTGACCCCAGGTGCCGATGCATGCTGTCTGACTGTGCCACTAGCTCCTTGCGACGACCTCCCCCTGCTTCCAACTCGTCTCCTCCTCCTCTCTGTCTCCCCATCTGAACTTTCCCCCTGTTCTTCTTCTCTTCGAGCGGGCACCCACGTGACATCCACGGACACATCGTCATCATCAACCGCTTCACTTGTATCTGACAACTCAGCAAAGGAAGCAGCAGCGGGTACAACATCATCATCATCACACCGTACGTCCATATGTGTAATGCTGCCTGACTGAGACATATCCCTGGTAGCTACATCCTCTGGCAATAATGGTTGCGCATCACTCATTTCTTCCAACTGATGTGTAAATAACTCCTCTGACAGATCAAGTGAAGCAGCTGTGGTGCTAGTGTTGGTGGTGGCGGCAGGCGGGCGAGTAATAACTTGAGAGGTGCCCGAAGCTGAGCTGGAGGAGGATGGTGCGTCAAGGTTCAGAGCGGAAGCTGTAGAAGATTGGGTGTCCTGTGTTAGCCAGTCAACTTTGTGGTCTCTGAACACTGGGCATTATTCTAGGGCCAAAGGGAATCACAGCACCACGACCACGACGGCCCCTGCGGGGTGGCCTGCCTCTACCTGTCATTTTTTTTAGATTAGTTTAGTTGTACTATGCGTGCAAGCTACTGTGACACCAGATATGAGTGGCACTGTGCACTGGCTGAAGTTGGCAGAGTAGACGCTGTAGGCCTGACACACGCTTGCAGACAACTAACTGCTATTCAATCTATTACAGTCAAAAAATATATATTTTTTTAATGTAATCTACTGTGACACCAGATAGGAGTTGCGCTGGTGACACTATGCACTTGCAGGGCCTGAAACATACACGCGTACAGGCAACTGACTGCTATTATTTTACAGTCAAAATTGTTGTTGTTTTTTTTAATGTAATCTACTGTGACACCAGATAGGAGTTGCGCTGGTGACACTATGCACTTGCAGGGCCTGAAACACATACGCGTGCAGGCAACTGACTGCTATTATTTTACAGTCAAAATTTTATTTTATTTTTTTAAATGTAATCTACTGTGACACCAGATAGGAGTGGTGGCACTGGGCAAGTGGGCACAGTATACGCTGTTAGCCTGACACACACGCTGGCAGGCAACTGCAATTAGATTACACAGGGAAAAAAAAAAAAGCAGACTGATGTACTAGCCCTAAAAAGGGCTTTTTGGGGTGCTGTGAGGACGCTGTCCTTACAGCAGAGATCAGATGAGTCTTTCAGGACTGGAGTGGACACTGAATACACTAGCCTAGCTATCGATTTCCCTATTAAATCAGCAGCAGCTACACTGTCCCTCCTCTCACTAAGACTGCAGCTTCCGAATGAATCTAAAATGGATGGTATGCTGCTGATTGGCTGGAATGTGTCTGCTGACTGTGAGGTACAGGGTCAAAGTTTACTCAATGATGATGAATAGGGGGCAGACCGAACATCGCATATGTTCGCCCGCCGCGGCGAACGCGAACAAGCGATGTTCGCCGGCGAATAGTTCGGGACATCTCTATTTATGACAGCTGTAGCATAAGTTTCTGTAAACCAAACCAGGAATTGGTATACAATAAAAAAGAATCAGTCTTTCCTTCCTGCATTACAACCAGTGAGTGTGACTGCAGCCTAGAAAAGAAAGTACAGAGTATAGAATAGTCTACTCTACATCAATGATCTCCAGCTGTTTTAAAATCATCAAAACCATCAGGCCCTGATAGGTGTAGACTGTCAGGGGATTATAGGAGTTGAAGTTTTGCAATAGCTGGAGAGCCACAGGTTGGAGAACATTGCTCTACACAATTCCCCAACCCCAAGTATTATGGATGATGCTTGCTGGATTGGGAAAGAGCCACCTCTGAACCTCTGCTGTCCAATTACACTGGTTTATAGCCCTAGTGATACACTCTGTCCTCAGTATAAGGATATCTAAAGTGAAATATAAAAAGGACAATAATAAAGAGTCAGTAAACTGAATGCACTGTACCGTATGGGAGCCATTAACTCTGCTTTCCTGTTTTAGATTGAAATATTTGGTCGTGAACTGGAGTTATATGAATTAGACAGCATGGAAGAACCTCAGAGGACAGCAGTATTCGAAGCAACAAAAAGGCGGTCAGAAGCACGTTATATGGCCACAGTGAGAGCGAGTGCACAAATCCTACCACAAAGCGTTGCTTATACTGTTTAGAATTATAAACAAGTATCTAATACCAAACTGAAATGTGAATCACAAAAAAGTCTAACAGCATGTAGACTGCAAGCAAGGCCTTATGCACATGACTATATTTTGTATCCATGTCCGATCTGCATTTTTTGCGGGTTGCACATGGGCCCGTTTATTTCTATGGGTCCACAAAAAAAGAAAAAACTGGATCTGTGTGTCCATTCCGCAAATTATAAAACGTATTGCAGACAAGCATAGTCATTTCTAGCAATGGGAATGAGAAATGTGCACATGGCGTACGGAAGGCGTCCATATTTTGTGGATCCATGGTTTGCTGACTGAAATACAGACACGGTCGGGTGCATGAGGCCTAACAAAAGAAAACACATTTTGTATGACAACAAAGCCCCCGGGTCTGTCTAGTGATTCTATATACTCAAGAATACAGTGTACTTAAAAAAAAAAAAAATAATAATAATAATAAATGATTTATATTCAATAAAAGTCCCAGAAAGTGTAAATAATTTTTTTTTTTCATATTTGTAACAACCTACATATATTTGTCATTTTATTTAGGTAAATGGTAAGAGGAATAAAAGAAAACTGATTTTCAAATCAATGCAGCCATTTTTACCGTAAATATGTTGTTGTACATATTTGATATTAAATTAGATGTACTGCAAAATAATACAGAAATTAAGCAATTCTTCCTGTAAAAAAATAAGGCCTCAAATAGCAAATTAGTTATAAGAGAAGGTATGGCTAATGGAATGGGAGGAGGCAAAAAAATCACTGGAAAATGGATTATGTCCTTAACGGTATTGTGCTATATTATCATATAGATTTTATAGAGAGGACCCTCCTTTCTATGACAAAGAACAAAAAGCCACTCCGGCAAACCTGGAACATGGAAGGTCATCCATTTAAAAATGGGTAAGACCAGTTGTAGTCGATAACTTCTGGTACAGATTTGCTGTGAATTTCACACTACGCATTTTGAGGAGGGGTAATGGACTATAGCAATAGATGCAAACACAATATACTACATGTCGTAGTTTTATTCCAGCCACTTCTCAACATGTTTGCCGTGCTGCCGCCAGAACTCCGGCCCGCGCCCATCATAGTTAATGGGGCCGGAGCGGTAGTCTGGGGGCACGCGTGCACTAGCGGCAGCACGGATCCGACAGGCTGTTCACCCGCCGGAACAGCCTGCCGGAGTTCCTTGCCCCTAGTGTGAAACTAGCCTAAGCCCTCACTCTCTAATGACAAAATCTGAGACTCTTAGCCAATATATTTTGATCAAAACACATCTGTGCCCGCCTACCCGCACCAAGGTGGTCTCAGTCAGGCAGGTCTTACTCTAAACCTACCTATGCCGTATGGGCATCTACATTCAGGAGTGCAGACCCTGCACATATAGTGTGATGCTCCTAGTTACCTTTGTGTGCATCAAGCAACCAATAAGAGGAGGAGCACACACACCTATATGTACCACCTTAATCAAGGTCACCATTTAGATAGGTGGGGCAAAAGTGCACATGAATGCTACTCCCAAAATAGAAGCGCATTCACATCTGAAGGTGCCACTCCTTCAAGACAAATCAAAATGATTGTCTTGTATGACAGCCAGGCTCCTGCTTTAATGGCTGAAATCAGCAGATGCGCTGATCCCAGCCGTCTAATCCCTTAGATGCCATGGTCAAAAATGCCCAAGGCATTCGAGTGGTTTCAGAGGGAGGGGACTCCCTCTGTCACCCATCAACACTGCTGCAAATGAGATTGCAGGTTGCCTATGTATTTACAGGGCAGCTGGTGGTCCAATGAAGGCCTCCAGGTCTGCCATTCTGCCTATTAGGCTGTGCCAGAGATGCAGTCCAATAGATTGCCTGTCGGATTCTACTGGCAGCATAGTACACTGTATTACACAAGTAATACAGTGTACTGTGTGAGTGATCGGAGGATTGCATGTGAGTCCCCTTGTGGGACTAATAAGTGTAAAATAAAGAATTAAATAAAGTTTTATAAAAAAATAAAAAAAACAAGTTAAACACACACCTTTTTCCATGGAAAAAAATGCTTTTCTATATAAAAAAAAAATCCCTTCCACATATTTGGTATCACCAGAGAACTATACAATTATCACATACATTTTTCCCTATGGTGATGGCTTATCTGCCACCAAAATAAATGGAATAAAAAGCGATCCAGATGTCATACATAGCCCAAAATGATACCAATGAAAACTACAAGTCATCCCTCAAAAATCAAACCTTCACAAAGCTCAGTAGAAGGAAAAATAAAAAAAAGTTATAGGTCTTGGGATGTAGAGATGGAAAATAATTTTTTAAAGAGTTTTTATTGTGCAAAAGTAGTAAAACTGAACTATATATATTTGGTATCGCTGTACTCGTACTGACCCAGAGTGTAAAGTTATCCTGTTATTTATGCCGAATAGTGAGTGTCGCAAAATTTACAATGTAAAAAAACAACGGTGGTATTGCTGTTTTTTCCATTCCTCTCTAGAAACGGCTGATAAATGTTAATCAATGATTATATTATGTGTACCCCAAAACGGTGCCTTTAAAAACTACAATTTGTTCTGCAAAAAAAAAAAAAAAAGCCCTCATATGACTACATTGACGGAAAAATTAAAAAGGTATAACTCTTGGAATGCAATGATTAAAAAAATTGCTTGGTCACTATGTTCCA
>NC_053391.1:95413725-95449263 GCF_905171765.1 Bufo bufo
CTCGGTGATGGGAGGCCAGGTGCCTTCTTAAGGTGGTCGTCCCTAGGTGAGTGTTGGGATTACCGCTACTTATGCGTTGACAGCACAGGCTGCAGATGGCAACACTATTGTCAGCAGCGGACACGTTAAAAAAAGCCCACACTGCGGAGCCATGTGTCGGCATCCTGGGAGCACCAGATGTGACCGTGCATGGCTCGTTCCAGATACATTAGCAGTCAGCTTTTTGCCTCCTGTGCACTGTAAGTTCTGCCTGATTCTCCTACTTCTCCCTATCTGCTGCTCCGTCTCTCCCTCTGAACTCCCCTCCTCTTCCTCTCTTGTGGGCACCCATGTGACGTCCATCGACACGTCATTGTCACCTTCACCACCACTGACATTAGAGATCTCGGAGTAGGCAGCAACAGCAGGGACCACCCTCCTTGGGCTGATCTGGGTACTGTCGTCAGACTGCTGGGTGGCGACCGTTGATACTTCCTCTTCCTGATCCGATGCCAAGAATGGCTGCGCATTGGTAAGGTCTTGGAATGGATGGGACAGTAATTCCTCTGACTCGAGCAGAGGGGATATGGTGGTGGTGGTGGTGTCTTTGGGGGTGCACACAGCAGAGAGTGAAGAGGGTGCAATAGAGAGGATAAGGAGGGTGCAGAAGCGGAAGGCTGAGTGAGCCACTCAACCAACTCTGGTGCGTCCTTTGACGAAATCGCACGCACCTTCTTCAACTTCCTACTTAGGCTCCGGCCTAGTGCACCTGTCCAACCTCTACCACCCCTGCGGAATGGCCTGCCTCTTCCTCTGCCTGTCATTTTCAAAATGACCCTGTGACAAAAGTCCCTATAGAAGAGCAGTATTTGTGGAAGAAGGTATATCACACCCCTGCCTCAATCACTTTTTTTTGGGGGGGGGGGGGGGCAACTGGTATATCACACCAGTAGAAATTATTTGTTCCAATGGCGTTTGTCACTCTGTGTAGCTGCGGTAACTCAGCAAAACTGCAAACAAATGCTGCACTACTCAAATGCACTATATAGAAAGTACAGGGTGGGCCATTTATATGGATACACCTTAATAAAATGGGAATGGTTGGTGATATTAACTTCCTGTTTGTGGCACATTAGTATATGTGAGGGGGGAAACTTTCAAGATGGGTGGTGACCATGGCGGCCATTTTGAAGTCGGCCATTTTGAATCCAACTTTTGTTTTTTTAATAGGAAGAGGGTCATGTGACACAATGGTGTGCTTGGTTTTAATGTAACTTTATTCTTTCATGAGTTATTTACAAGTTTCTGACCACTTATAAAATGTGTTCAATGTTCTGCCCATTGTGTTGGATTGTCAATGCAACTCTCTTCTCCCACTCTTCACACACTGATAGCAACACCGCAGGAGAAATGCTAGCACAGGCTTCCAGTATCCGTATTTTCAGGTGCTGCACATCTGGTATCTTCACAGCATAGACAATTGCCTTCAGATGACCGCAAAGATAAAAGTCTAAGGGGGTCATATCGGGAGACCTTGGGGGCCATTCAACTGGCCCACGATGACCAATCCACTTTCCAGGAAACTGTTCATCTAGGAATGCTCGGACCTGACACCCATAATGTGGTGGTGCACCATCTTGCTGGAAAAACTCAGGGAACGTGCCAGCTTTAGTGCATAAAGAGGGAAACACATCATCATGTAGCAATTTCGCATATCCAGTGGCCTTGAGGTTTCCATTGATGAAGAATGGCCCCACTATCTTTGTACCCCATATACCACACCATACCATCAATTTTTTTGTTCCAACAGTCTTGGAGGGATCTATCCAATGTGGGTTAGTGTCAGACCAATAGCGGTGGTTTTGTTTGTTAACCTCACCATTCACATAAAAGTTTGCCTCATCACTGAACAAAATCTTCTGCGTAAACTGAGGGTCCTGTTCCAATTTTTGTTTTGCCCATTCTGCAAATTCAGTGCGACGATCTGGGTCATCCTCGTTGAGATGCTGCAGTAGCTGGAGTTTGTAAGGGTGCCATTTGTGAGTAGCTAATATCCGCCGAAGGGATGTTCGACTAATGCCACTCTCCAGTGACATGCCGTGAGTGCTACGCTGTGGGCTCTTGCTGAATGAAGCAAGGACAGCCACTGATGTTTCTTCATTAGAGACAGATTTCATGTGTCCACATTTTGGCAAATCCAACACTGAACCAGTTTCACAAAACTTAGCAAGCAGTTTGCTAACTGTAGCATGGGAGATGGGTGGTCTCGTAGGGTGTCTTGCATTGAAATCTGCTGCAATGACCCGGTTACTGCGTTCACCAGACATCAACACAATTTCTATCCGCTCCTCACGTGTTAACCTCGGCGACATGTCAATGGCTGTAAACAAAGAGAAACTTGTAAATAACTCATGAAAGAATAAAGTTACGTTAAAACCAAGCATACCATTGTTTTTCTTGTGAAATTCCCAATACGTTTATGTGTCACATGACCCTCTTCCTATTGAAAAAACAAAAGTTGGATTCAAAATGGCCAACTTCAAAATGGCCGCCATGGTCACCACCCATCTTGAAAAGTTTCCCCCCTCACATATACTAATGTGCCACAAACAGGAAGTTAATATCACCAACCATTCCCATTTTATTAAGGTGTATCCATATAAATGGCCCACCCTGTATATTATTGGTATATCACACCCCTGCCTCAATCACTTTTTTGGGGGGGCAACTGGTATATTACACCAGTAGAAATTATTTGTTCCAATAGCGTTTGTCACTCTGTGTAGCTGCGGTAACGCAGCAAAACCGCAAACAAATGCTGCACTACCCATATGCACTATATAGAAAGTATATTATTGGTATATCACACCCCTGCCTCAATCAAATTTTTTGGGGGGCAACTGGTATATCACACCAGTTTAAATTATTTGTTCCAAGAGCGTTTGCCCCTCTGTATAGCTGCAGTATCAACTGCTGCACAATACAAATGCACTATAATATACTTTCTATGTTAGAAAGTATATTATAAGTATATCACACCCCTCTGTAAGTCACACCTATCGATAGCACAACGTTACCAGTCCTTAAAAGGACTTTTGTGGCCCTGTTAGCTAGCGTTTTGTGTCCCTAACAGTCTGTCCCTGCTCCACACAGCAACCTCTCCCTACACTGGCAAAAGACTGAATGTAAAATGGCTGCCAGATCGGGTTCTGTTATAAGGTAGGGGGTATGTCCATGTGCTGAAACATCTCAATTGGCTGTCCTGTACCACCTGATGGATGTGTCATGGGTCAAAGTTCTTCACAATGTAAAAGAATATGGCGCCGGCAGACATCGCGAAACGACCGCTTGGCAAACCGCAAGGCCATCTCTACTGGCCACACACTTCAGACAGAACTTTCACTCAAACAGACAGAACTCAAGAACCAAATAGCAGAACTAATCAGCGTATAGACAACAGATGCAGAGTCAGACAGACTGGGGAATTAACCCCTTCAGAACCAGATTGGTGAGATATGTCACAATAGAGCTATTCAAACCTACAAGTAATGCCCCATTCACACAGTGTTCGGTCAGTGATTTGAAGCCAAAACCAGGTGCGGCTCTAAACGCAGAACAGGTGCAGATCTTTCCCTTAGGGCTCACGCACACTGCTGTTGCCCGGCCATTTCGTGCATTGGGGACCGCAATTTGCAACATCCGTGTGGTTTCTGCAGACGGATCAACTTGAATAGGTCTGTGATCCGTCCGCACTGAAAAAAAATAATGGAAAAAAAAAAATAGAACAAGTTCTATTTTTTGGCTGTGCGAAGGCATGGAGAGAAACCCCACAGAAGAACTCCGTAGTGCTCAAGTGCCCCCGTTCCGCACCTTCTGGATTGTGGACCCATTCAAGTGAATGGGTCCACATCCATAATACGGTGCACCAATGGCCGGAGCCCGTATATTCCGGACCCGCAGTTTGCCGGCCGCAATACAGGCACGGCCGGGCAAAGGCTGTGTGCATGAGGCCTTAAACCTGATCTGTGTGTAGACTTCACGCCTGGGTTTGACTCACAAATACTGATGGAAATCACTGACCAAAACACTAACGTGTGAATAAGGCATAATACGTGGCCACAAACCACAGAGGCAACATTGCACTGCCACACCGCCCACACGGAATACAATGGGGCACAGTGCACAGACATTGAAACAATATTCCTTCACACAGACAGGGAAGAGATACAAGTCACAGGGGTGCAGTTCACACCCACAAATATCCACGATCGGTACACATAAACAGGGAGCCGTGCACTGCCACACCGACACATGGCCCTAGATACACATCCACAATATTCAGCAACCAGCCCACGGTATACAGTGAGCAGACGTGTAACAAACGTGAGTGGATGCTGTTTGAAAGTCATGTCATGTACAGTTGGCTTAAATCGAGTCTGTCACTGGGAAATTGAATACAGGACATGTTCTATCTTTTTGCGGAACGGAAGTACGGGACGAAACCCCACGGAAGCACTCCGTAGTGCTTCCATTCCGCATCTCCAGATTTGCGGACCCATTGAAGTGAATGGGTCCGCATCCGTGATGCAGAATGCGGTCCGCAATACGGCAACGGGGCGCACACGCCCCTGTCAAAGAGGCCTTAGTGATCTGTTGCTTCATTCTGGAGAAAAAGTACTTTTAATCCATATGTAAATAAGCAGTCAAGCACAAATAAAGGTGAGCCCAAATTCACTCTGCGCACCCCTGCCGCCTCCCCCCTCCTACTTTATTGGCAAGGCCAGGTTCCTGCACAGTAATCTCACCCCTGGGAGGGAGGGGCTAGCCGAGAAAGCAGGAGGAGCAAGGGTACACAGTGTGGCTTCGGTCCGCCCTCAGTGCACTTAACTGCTCATTTGCATATAGATTAAATGTATGTACTATTTTTTTTTTTTCCTTCAAGACGTTTCGCTAGTCATACGGCTGGCTTTCTCTATTAGAATAGCTTATAAGAGAATTCTCCAGCATTAAATACTGGTGACTTGTGTTATAGTCACGGAGGTAAGATATTGATTGTACAGTATTTGCATGACTGAAGCTATCATTTGTGATTAAACTGCCTTGACAAAAGGTGTTAAAACAACATTGTAAGGCCTCCTGCACACGAACGTGTGCTGCGGACCGCAATGCACGGGCACCAACCATGGGCCAGCCGCATGCAGATCCGCAATCCGTCCATTCCGCAAAAAGATAGAGCAAGTTCTATCTTTTTGCGGTGCAGAGGCACCGAACGGAACCTACGGAAGTACTCCGTAGTGCTTCCGTAGGATTCCGTTCCGCACCTCCTGATTTGCGGACCCATTCAAGTCAATAAGGTCCGCATCTGTGATGCGGAATGCACACGGAACAGTGCCCGTGTATTGTGGATCCGCATATGCGGTCCGCAATACAGCAACGGGACACTAGGTTTGTGTGCAGGAGGCCTAAGAGGCAGACAATGCCCAGGGGGCTGCCTGAGCCCTCTTCACAGCACGCAGCCAGGTAAGTAATGATCTGACATTTCCCTCCTGACTACTGCATAGGAGGACACAAAGTGGCAGCTGTCATGGCCACCACAGAGTGGCAGGTTTTGGGGAGGTATTTTGTGCTGCACTGTGGTACTTGGCTCTTGGTACTTGGCTTGTAATATGGTATTTCTGGCCCCACTTACATGTACTGGCCCTGCCTTTTGTCAATTTGGACTTGATTACAAAATGGGCCACTTTAAAGTTCCCAATCTGCCCCTGACTATAATTACTAGGGTCACTATAGAAGGACCTATATCAACTACTGGGAGGCATTATAAAGGAGCATATATCGGGGGCACTATAGAGCGGCCTATGATAACTACTTGCGGTACTATAAAGGGGTCCGATTACTACTGGAGGCACTTTAGGGGGCTTTATTACTACTGGTGGTACAGTGGAAGGCATTATTATTGGGCACTATTAGTAATGAGGGCACTCTGGGAGAGAATTATAATTGGTAGGACTTCTGGGAGTACTATTAGTTTTGGGGTGGACTATCTGTCTTACTAAATCAAATAGCATAGGCTGTAAGGTTCTGTTTTTGGCCTCTGTTTAAAATATAGCTTATTTTTATTTAAATAAAATATTCAAAAAAGAAAGTGGGTGTAGTTATTTACAAAAAAGCCTTACGTGATTCTTAAAACCATCAAAGAGCATTAGCGTTTTTTGTTTTGCTGAATATCATACATAGCGGGGCTTGGACTTGATTTTATGTTAGAGCAATCAATAGGTGTTATTTTTCACACGATCTTTGCTCTAATATACTAGATATTAATTTATCTTTTCATATTGCTTGTTTAACTTACACATTGAATGTTGCCACCTGGTTTCATGGAGAGAAATGCTTACTAAATTCCCCTTGTTAACAACAACTGTGTCTTTTATAGGAGTTTTACTTATAAATTAACAAGGATCGTCTTCCACGATCTAAATAGCAAAATTCAGCTATCCGTTACTACCAGATACTTAACTGAAAATGCCCTAAAAGCGCCTACAGCTACCGATTTATTGCCCTCAAAGGGGTCTTTTCTACCTCTATAAGCTACTTCTAAGTTAACCTTGGCAGTACAGCTCCCTAAATTAATCACTAGTGCTCCCCCGACATGTTTCACCACTGCGGTGGCATCTTCAGGGGTTTGGATTCAGGGGTTTTAGATGCTCAAGACCCCTGAAGATGCCACAGCAGTGGCAAAACATGTCAGGGGAGCACTAGTTAGATTTTAGTAAAGAGCATTAGTGATTCATTTAGGGAGCCGTCGTGCAGATGAAGTCATCATTATGGTCTGCTCCCAATGGCGAAGATAAGGAAAGAGAACCTCTACATCAGAGAAGACATCGCTGGAAGTAATAGGTACGTGGGTGCAGTGTTCTCCTGGATGTTTAGTAGTGGTGAATATGATTTCCATACAAATATACCATTAGCACTGAGGGCGGGGAGCAAACATATTTCATTCACCACACAACAGGTGGTCTTTTCCATTGTTACAATGGAACTTAAAAATAAAAAAACAGATGCAACACAGACATCACATAGATGTCATCTTTTTTTTCCGGATCCTTGTTTTGCGGACTAAAAGATACATACGGTCGCGTGCATGAGCCTTATAGTTGGGTTGAAAAATTAAAGCAGCTCTGTCACAAGGATCAACCCTTTTAACTAAGGATATAGCCTGATAAGGTTCATCCAGCTGAGTAAAATGATGCTCGTCTTTTCTTTAGGTGCAGGCATTTTGGAGAAATGTACACTTTTTTTTTATGCAAATAAGGCATTGGAGCACCAGGAGGCAGGCTTATGCCATTTGAGCACCGCTCCAGCAACTCCCTGGTGCTCAATACTCCATTGTTAAAAAACACACCCCCTTCCCTTAGGCTACTTTCAAA
Organism: Bufo bufo; assembly: GCF_905171765.1. Taxonomy (NCBI): domain Eukaryota; kingdom Metazoa; phylum Chordata; class Amphibia; order Anura; family Bufonidae; genus Bufo; species Bufo bufo. Next base: position 95,421,132 of record NC_053391.1, read on the forward strand.
CTAATGTTTTTACTGGATCCGGCAGCAAAAACGCTTCCGTTACTGATAATACAACCATCTGCATCCGTCATTAACGGATCCAGTTGTATTATCTTTCACATAGCCAAGACGGATCCGTCATTAACTCCACTGAAAGTCAATGGGGGACGGATCAGTTTTCTATTGTGGCAGAGAAAACCGATCTGTCCCCATTGACTTGCATTGGGGGTCATGCCGGATCCATCTTACTCCGCATCCCAGGACTGAAAGCAAAATACAACATGTTGCCGTTTGCTCTCCGGTCTGGGAACGCAAGTAAACTGAACGCATTCATTTCAGTTTTGTCCCCATTGACCATGAATGGGGACAAAACTGAAGCTTTTTTTCTGGTATTGAGCCCCTATGACTCATCTCAATACGGGAAAACTTAAACGCTAGTGTGAAAGTAGCCTTAGATTGACAGCATTGTTCAATGGTTCCCTAGCAAGGCACGTACGTACCACATCTTCTGCTGCTTGACGAGCACCATAGATGATCAGTGCTCATGCGCAGTTGACGTCACTGAACCTAGAGGTGAAGCAGACTGCGCCTCCACTTCCAGTTTCAGCAACAGCGCATGCGCACTTTCTACACTGCTCGGCAAGCAGATGTGGTACGCATGTGCCTTGCCAGGGAATCAGTGCACAGGCGCGAGAGATAAACGCTAGACTCACATCTAGTACTGTCAATCTAAGGGGAGGGCATGTTTTTAACAACGGAGGCATCTATTGAGCACCAGGGACATTGCTGAAGCGGTGTTTAAACCGCATAAGCCCGCCTCCCTTGCCTAAAAATAGGAGCATTTCAGCAATACTCCTGCGCACACACAAAAAAAAAAAAGAAGATAATTTTACCCGGTTATATGCCTGGTTAAATAGGGTTGATCCTAATGACAGAGCAGCTTTAAAGATGCACTGTGCTTAGTCATTATGAGCAAAGGCATTTTTATATATCCGCCCCACTAAAGGGAATTTGTCCTCACAATCCTGTAGCTAAAGCCGTCTGCCTCGGTAGATCTGCACTTGTCACCAGTTTCCAATGCTATTTGCCGCTTCCTGATACGTTCCCACAGTTCAGATGAAAAAAAACAGGGAGATTTATCATCTCCCTGCCCCTGATTTCTGGTGTAAAAAAAATCAAATAAAAAAATCAAACAAGGTTTGTGGCTTTTAGACTCTATTGCAACAAAATATTGTCACAAGTGGCATTTTTATGCCTTTCCAAAAGAGGGTGTGGTGAGGGCAGGCAGGGGGCATGGCCAGCACCTATGCCAAGTTTATCTTTATTTTTCTGTTTTCTGGCGCAAATGAACGCAGAAATTGACAGTAGTTTTGACATGCTGTAGATTTCTGTTTAGGGTCCATTCACACATCCATAGTTCTGGGTCTGCATCCGTTCTACAATTTTGTGGACCGGGTGCAGACCCATTCAATTCAGTACACCGTGTAGTAGTTCCGTTCTGCAGCCCCTCAAAAAAGAGAGCTTGTCCTATTCTTGTCCGCAATAGGCATTTCCTATCATAGTGCCAGCCATCTGCGGTCTGCAAAATGCAGAATGCATTCTGGCGGTGAATGGTCCCTTGGCACACAGACTGCCAGAGGACCTCATGATAAGTTAGATACATCCTCCAGCAACGCAGGGGATATCAAAAACAGCACCAGTCCTGATGGGTCTCGCCCTATGTTATGCAAATTAGCCCCTTAATGCAATGCCATTTCAGCCAGGGGCTTCGCTCAGTTTTCTCTGACTGTGCATCCAACATTTTGACAGGGCCAGGCAGTCAAGACATTCTTATGCCAGGCCCTGAAGTCTTGTGGCATGGTGTTTGGCACACCCGCAGTACATGGCTGGAGATCACTGAGCAGATGCGCAAGACAGATTCCATCTCCAGCCATGTACTGTACCAAACATTATGACAAGACTTCAGGGCGAGGCGCGAGAACATCTAGACTTCATATTCCTGTAAGGCCTTATTCACACGTCCGTTGTTTCTTTCCTGATCTGTTCCGTTTTTTGCGGAACAGATCTGGACCCATTCATTTTCAATGGGTCCTGAAAAAAAAAAAAAAAAATCAGACATTGAGCTGTCCGTTTTTTTTCAGGACCCATTGAAAATGAATGGGTCCAGATCTGGTCTGCAAAAAACGGAACAGATCAGGAAAGAAACAACAGACGTGTGAATGGACCCTGAAAGTGGGGAGCACACAGCCGGTAGAGAAAACTGAGCAGAGCCTCTGGGTGCGTCAGCAATGGTCTTCAGGCACCAACAGGCTTATTTTCATAACAAAAATTCTTATTTCTATGAAGTTGGAGCATGCTTCAAAAAGTAACAAATCTTAATCTAGCGACAAGCACAGATCTACCGAGGCAGACGGCTTTACTTACACATTCGGGATAACCGATTCCCTTTAACTTGTAGGAGTGCCGTGAGCATGCTCCAAGACTTATACAGGGGTCACCACGGAGAGTGAGGTGGTGAACTGCCCGACTGAGTCCAGCTTGGACCCAACGATCCTCCTGATGACACCTGAGTAGCAATCACTACAAAAGAGTCATCCTATTGTGAGGCTCAGTTCTCGGCACGGTCAGATTCTCGATGGCTGTCCACACAAGGCACGTGTTACTGCATGGCAGCCAAGCACAACTGCTTCGACAGTCATGAGTATTTTTGTGGAAGCAGTGCAAATTAGATTGTAAGAACTTGACCAGTGGGATAAACCCCCTCATTTTAAAGACTCACTCACACAACAGATCAGTTTTGCAGACCACAGACCCATGAAACAGGCACCAGCTATGTGCACCCCACATTTTGATGCGGACCAATCGACTATAATGGGTCTGCAAGTCACGTTAGACACAGATCGGGCATTTCCCATGTTCTGCAGTGTGGCCACATGGAACCTGAAGCACAAAAGGGCTTTCATGTCTGTGCAACTATGCCGCAAAAGATAGGACATGTCCTACCTTTGGCTGCATCTTGGATCCCAATTGAAATCAATCGGTCCACATTGCAATGTAAGGTGCATACAGCAGGTGCCCGCATTTTGGGGGATGTGCAAAACTGTCAAGGTTGTATGAATAGGGCCTTTGGGCTCATGGACATATGCCAGCCGTGCCCATATTGCAGTCCACAATATACAGGCATCAGCTGTGGATGCATTCTCTTGAATGGGTCCACGATCTGGAATATAAGGTGCAGAGGGACAGAGCCATGGAGTGCTTCAGCAATAAAATAGAACCTGCTCTATTTTCTTGCAGCGTGGACGGATAGCAGACCCATTCAAGTTGAATGGGTCTGCATCAGTCAGCACCAGCCACATGGACGGTGCCCATACATTGAGGACCACAATTTGCAGTCCAATGCACGGAACACGTTCATGTGAATGAGCCCTTACTAAAAGCTTTCTATTAGTAAATCAATACCCTATTCTCACTTTGCATTGAGTGGATTTTTTGCCAGAAGCTTAGGCTAGTTTCACACTAGCGTTAGACATCTTTGGCAGGGAACAGCCTGCCAGTTCTCTTTGCATCCCAGCATTGCTGGCAGGCCCCATTCACTATAATGGGAACTGGTGGAGATCAAGCCACAACCTGGTAAATGAGCAGAGAATCAGCCAGACCGAAAGCACTGCACACAGTTTTTGGCCCGGCTGATTCTCAGCATGGTTGCGGCTGCATCTCCACCGAGGCAGCAGGGGTTAGGTAGCGTCTGACAGTGCCAGATCCAGACAACTCCTGCAGGCCACTCCATGTCAGATGCAGCAAGGCTAGATTCACACTAGTGTACAAGAAAAAAAATTCCTAGCACGTGGATACACAATGTAATTAGGTTTCATCTTTTAACTGTATAGGCAGCTAAAGGGGTCAACTACTTAATACACTTCAGTTGAAACTTTCTAGACTTCTGACAGCTCAAGCAGAGAATCTGAATACAAGCTGCCACCTTCTTGGTCATCTGTTGCAGTAGTTTGTACTCGGCTGCTAAGCTCCACCTGTCTTGGGGCTCTTTCACACTTGTGTTCTTTTCTTACGGCATAGAGTTCAGTCATCGGGGCTCTATGCCGGAAGAATCCTGATCAGTTTTATCCTAATGCATTCTGAATGGAGAGAAATCCGTTCAGGATGCATCAGGATGTCTTCAGTTCCGGACCGGAACGTTTTTTGGCTGGAGAAAATACCGCAGAATGCTGCGCTTTTTGCCCCGGCCAAAAATCCTGAACACTTGCCGCAAGGCCGGATCCGGAATTAATGCCCATTGAAAGGCATTAATCCGGATCCGGCCTTAAGCTAAACGTTGTTTCGGCGCATTGCCAGATCCGACATTTAGCTTTTTCTGAATAGTGTCCTGGGAGCCATGGTAACCAAAGTCCTGTTTGCCATGGTAAAGTGTAGTGGGGAGCGGTATACTTACCGTCCGTGCGGCTCCCTAGGCGCTTCAGTGACGTCAGGGCGCCCCACGCGCATGGGTGACGTGATCACATGGATTACGTCATCCATGCGCATGGGGAGCTCTGACGTCATTCTGGAGCGCCCCGGGAGCCGCACGGACTGTAAGTATACTGCTCCCCCGCTCCCCACGACTAATATGGCAGTCATGACTTTAATAGCGTCCTGGGTGCCATAGTATCACTGAACGCATTTTGAAGACGGATCCATCTTCAAATGCTTTCAATTCACTTGCGTTTTTCTGGATCCGGCGGGCACCTCCGGCAAATGGAGTACACGCCGGATCCGGACAACGCAAGTGTGAAAGAGCCCATAGAAAGTTTTAGGCAAGTCAGACTATAGCGCTAGGAATTGTATTCTATGGTGATAAAACTGACGACAAAAAACAAACTTCTGCTGTGCAACAATCTTTATTTAGCAATACCAAGTCTACAGGATTGTGACTGTAGCATAAGAGCAAACACAGTGCAACAAGGAAACAGCAACATGGAATGAAAGTCTAAGGTTTAACAGCCACCCCTCAGGCGAAGCACAAGATGGAGGGTGGATTCTTTCTGGATATTGTAGTCGGAGAGGGTGCGACCATCTTCCAGCTGCTTGCCTGCAAAGATCAATCTCTGCTGATCTGGTGGGATACCTTCTTTGTCTTGGATCTTGGCTTTCACGTTCTCAATAGTGTCACTGGGTTCAACCTCAAGGGTGATGGTCTTACCAGTAAGGGTTTTTACAAAGATCTGCATGCCACCTCTCAAACGGAGCACAAGATGGAGGGTGGATTCTTTCTGGATGTTGTAGTCTGAGAGGGTGCGACCATCTTCCAGCTGCTTGCCTGCAAAGATCAATCTCTGCTGATCTGGTGGGATACCTTCTTTGTCTTGGATCTTAGCTTTCACGTTCTCAATAGTGTCACTGGGTTCAACCTCAAGGGTGATGGTCTTACCAGTAAGGGTTTTTACAAAGATCTGCATGCCACCTCTCAAACGGAGCACAAGATGGAGGGTGGATTCTTTCTGGATGTTGTAGTCGGAGAGGGTGCGACCATCTTCCAGCTGCTTGCCTGCAAAGATCAATCTCTGCTGATCTGGTGGGATACCTTCTTTGTCTTGGATCTTGGCTTTAACGTTCTCAATAGTGTCACTGGGTTCAACCTCAAGGGTGATGGTCTTACCAGTAAGGGTTTTTACAAAGATCTGCATGCCACCTCTCAAACGGAGCACAAGATGGAGGGTGGATTCTTTCTGGATGTTGTAGTCGGAGAGGGTGCGACCATCTTCCAGCTGCTTGCCTGCAAAGATCAATCTCTGCTGATCTGGTGGAATACCTTCTTTGTCTTGGATCTTGGCTTTCACGTTCTCAATAGTGTCACTGGGTTCAACCTCAAGGGTGATGGTCTTACCAGTAAGGGTTTTTACAAATATCTGCATGCCACCTCTCAAACGGAGCACAAGATGGAGGGTGGATTCTTTCTGGATGTTGTAGTCGGAGAGGGTGCGACCATCTTCCAGCTGCTTGCCTGCAAAGATCAATCTCTGCTGATCTGGTGGGATACCCTCTTTGTCTTGGATCTTGGCTTTCACGTTCTCAATAGTGTCACTGGGTTCAACCTCAAGGGTGATGGTCTTACCAGTCAGGGTTTTTACAAAGATCTGCATGCCACCTCTCAGACGGAGCACAAGATGGAGGGTGGATTCTTTCTGGATGTTGTAGTCGGAGAGGGTGCGACCATCTTCCAGCTGCTTGCCTGCAAAGATCAATCTCTGCTGATCTGGTGGAATACCTTCCTTGTCTTGGATCTTGGCTTTCACGTTCTCAATAGTGTCACTGGGTTCAACCTCAAGGGTGATGGTCTTACCAGTCAGGGTTTTTACAAAGATCTGCATGCCACCTCTCAGACGGAGCACAAGATGGAGGGTGGATTCTTTCTGGATGTTGTAGTCGGAGAGGGTGCGACCATCTTCCAGCTGCTTGCCTGCAAAGATCAATCTCTGCTGATCTGGTGGGATACCCTCTTTGTCTTGGATCTTGGCTTTCACATTCTCAATAGTGTCACTGGGTTCAACCTCAAGGGTGATGGTCTTGCCAGTAAGTGTTTTTACAAAGATCTGCATCCTGACCTAGGAAAAGAAAAAGAAACTTCTGTGTCAACCAAAAACACTACACATCAAGCACATTTTTTTTATTAGAGGAAGCTTCATTAACTCAGGTCAAACATTTGGCACAACATTATTTTCATTGTAAAGAATTTAAGTTTAACAGTAACCAAAACCTCCATCTGCATTCTGCTCAACTCACGAATTTCTATATGTACAGCCCCAATATAACCTTACATCTTCTAGATCCTACAGAACATAGACAATATTTTAATATATTATTTTTTTTATTAAATCAGCCATCACACAGACAAGCTGAGGTACGGTGGCCATGAACATTCCCTGTACTTACATCATATACCACTGGCAAATGTTTCCTAAAATACTACCTTTGAAGTGTGAACACAGCCTAAGCTGTAGTTATGTGATCAGTTATTTCCATCAGTTATTGTGAGTCAAAAACACAGAACAGGAGATCAAATAATTACACCTGATCTCTGAAGGCTTCATTACTGGTTTTGACTCACAATAACTGATCGAAATAACGGATAAATAACTGAAGTGTGAACACAGCCTTATTGGTTTATGGCACAGCAGCAAAAGCATTAGCTCCCAGACTGAGGTAAAGGACAAGGACTAAAAGTGTTATACTCAAGAACAGCACATAAAGCCAGGCTTCACCTAACACATTATAAAGGCTTCTGACCGCTTACTTCTCCTCAGACATATTTTTTACATGTATTTCCGGCCCAAACCTCCTTGCCGCCAAATCCGTATTACATTACCTTCACCACAGCACATACAGTTTATACCGACAGGCAAATAAAACCACTACTGGACAGAATATAAGAGTAATAACTTACCTGTTAGAGAACGAGAACAATAAACGCTGCCTTATCCACAGCTTTGTGTTATTTTCCTTAAACGTAGTCGGATCTATCTGAGTGCTGCGTCACATGCCCCTTATTTATAAGCCTAGCGATGACTCATCACCACCTGGTAACTGATTTGCTCATGCGCCACAAAGAAAACATAGCTCCCGGGACTAGGGCGGAGTAACAGTTACACGCCTGAAAATACTAGATTCTTTTTGTAGGATTAACACAGTGGAATAAACACTTACCAGACTCGTTGGCTAGTAGAAACTACCGTTTACGTATCACGTATTACAGCATTCGTTATAAATGAGCGCGGAGGGATACGCGGCAAAGGGGCGTAGAGTTGTGCCGAGACTTCTAGAAGATTCTAGCCGGTCTTTGCTCGGGGCGTGTATTTGGCGGGCGCTGATTGGTGGGATGTGACGCAATGTTGTTGCTGGGGGTGCCGGGCAGATTCTAGGTGGCTCTTGGCTGCTTGGTCATATCGCTTTCCTGTTTCCTGGTTCTCGGTGTTTACAGTAATTACTGGAATAAATATGGCGAAATGAGTGGAGGTTATGAGAGCTGACTGAAACGTCACTGAAGGGTAATTGGACAGAAAAAGGGTCACTATAGGGACAATGGCAGATAGCAACTGAGGAGGTCTTGACTCTTGTGCCATTTTGCCACTTATGCCTTGCTTAGGTCAGTGAATGGCGCGCTGGGTTTTATACTCGTGCCCGCCTGTGTGCCGCACTGTGGCCCCTGGGGGGATGGATACAGACAGGAGAGGGCCCCCAGGCAAAAACAGAATATGGGCCCCTTGCCTTTTATGTCTCTAGTAGGGGTGCACCGAAATGAAAATTCTGGTCCGAAACCGAAAATTCAGAATGCCCTTTACCGAAAACCGAAACTGTAAATTATATTTATTTACATTTGAGTCTGAGTGCTAGTCAGACTCATGGCACTATTTTTAGAAACAACAAAATGTCGGATGGGCGCGAAAATTGTTACAGTACAGTGACAGCTTTATCTTCCTGGAGGATGACACAATTAGCCTCCTGTACATCAGGGCAATCATCATTTTAATATATATCTAGGTGGATGGCTTCCCACAGGATTGGGGATTCTTACTGAATCTATGTACCGTATTTTTCGCCCTATAAGACGCACCGGCCCATAAGACGCACCTAGGTTTTTGAGGAGGAAAATAAGAAAAAAAATATTTTGAACCAAAAGGTGTGCTTTTGGTGGGTTTTGAACTAATTGTGGTCTGTGGATGGCACTGTTATGGGGGATCTGTGGGTGACGTACTGTTATGGGGGATCTGTGGGTGACACTTATGGGGGATCTGTGGGTGGCTCTTATTGGGGTCTCTGGATGGCACTGTTATGAGGATCTGTGTATGACAGTTATGGGGGGGATCTGTGGATGACACATATATAGCATCTTATGCTATGTGTCATCCACAGATCCCCTCCATAAGTGTCCCTGTAGTGAATGACCCTCAATACACGCTGGGGGCCGGCATCTGCTTTTATAATGACAGCGGGGCCCGTGCAGTGACTGTATTCTACTACACGGGCCCCGCTCACTGTATAATCGTATGTCTAATAGTTAATTGTAATTGTATGTAATCACATAGGGAGCGCTGTGTATTACCGGTACTTACAACTACAAGCGCTCGCCTGCTCGGTAGGTAGGAGGGAGGAGGCAGCCCGGGAGGACGGACGCTGGCAGTGTGAGTCATACGTCATGCGCCCTTGCCGCCTGCTTCATTCATAAAATGGGCGGCGCATGACGTATGACTCACACTGCCAGCGTCCGTCCTCCCGGCCTGCCTCCTCCCTCCTCTCTGCTACCTACCGAGCAGGCGAGCGCTTGTAGTTGTAAGTACCGGTAATACACAGCGCTCCTTATGTGATTACATACAATTACAATTAACTATTAGACATACGATTATACAGTGAGCGGGGCCCGTGTAGTAGAATACAGTCACTGCACGGGCCCCGCTGTCATTATAAAAGCAGATGCCGGCCCCCAATCCCGCCTCCCTCACAGCTGATACACCCGCCGCTACTTGGTGGGTCACAATTCCCAAACCCCATATTTTCTGCCAATATATACCAATATTGGCCGAAATGGATTAGGCCCATTTTCGGCCGCCGGAATTTCGGTGCACCCCTAGTCTCTAGCAATCCACCAGTCATTGTGAGCTATGAAATTAAAGGGGTTTTCTAGGAGTCAATTATTTGATCTGTGGGGGTCTGAGGCCTGTTTTGAAGATGCTGAAGCACTCTTCCTAGACCAGTGACCTCCCATTCAGCAGTCAGGCGCAACTTGGTGCCATTGAAGTGAGTGGGCCTCGTCTGCAATACCAAGCACAGCCACTATACAATGTGCAGCGCTGTGCTGTATCCTCTTCAAACAGCTGATAGATGGAGCTGGGGGGGGGGGGGTCTAACCTACATCAATTGGATATTGATGACCTATTGTGAGAATAGACCATCAGTATTGAGTGTACATTATTATTATTATTATTATTATTAAAGCGCCATTCATTCCATAGCGCTGTACATATGAGAAGAGGTATACATACATAATACAGAAAATTGCACTAATTATAAACAAGACAAGTTACAAACTGGTACAGAAGGAGAGAGGGCCCTGCCCGTGAGGGCTTACAATCTACATGGTATGGGAGAAGGACACAGTAGGTGCGGGTGAAGTTGGTCATGGCGGTATGGAGGCAGCAGGGTCACTGGTTGTAGGCTTGTCTGAAGAGGTGGGTTTTCAGGTTTCTTTTGAAGGATTCCACTGTAGGTGAGAGTCTGATATGTTGGGGTAGCAAGTTCCAGAGTATGGGGGATGTACGGGAGAAATCTTGGAGGCGATTGTGGGAAGAGGCGATAAGAGGAGAGAAGGAGGTCTTGTGAGGATCGGAGAGTGCGTGTGGGGTTGTATCGGGAAAGTAGCTCAGAGATGTAGGGAGGGGACAGGTTATGGACGGCCTTGTATGCCTTCTAATATGACAGTAGGAAGCTGCTAGCTGCTTTTAGGGTGGCAGTGGGCCTCCTAACCTAATGGACCCCTGTGTAGTGTCACGGTCATATTGTTGTTTGACCGTGACGCAGTTGCCGGTGGCAACATGCACGTGCATTTATAGGCCCCAAACATTAGGTCTTTAGAGACTCCTGTTCTTCCGTGTCTTGGATGAACAGGATGCCTCTCCCCTGCTCCTATGTGAGGGATTATCAGGTTTCCAGGGTATGAGCCATCCTACCATCGGGGTCCGCTCATACGGTGAGGAGTTAGAGAGAGGATTAGGGACGCTATAGGAGATGACCTGCTTCCCTTTTCTGGCTTCTTGGCCTAGCAGCTATCCTTTATCCCTCTACATTATACGGTGGGGGGGTTTCCCCCCATTCCCCATCGTGACAGTATGTCCAACAAAGTGGCCCTCAAGGACTGGGCAAGTTCACCCAGGAAAGTAGCAGAGTTCGAACACCAAACAAGGCTGGAGTAAAACTACCCCCAGCCAGGAAGTCACAGATAAAGTCAAGCTAGTGGCCACACCTAGGACACACCTAAATCTCCACCAGCTAGAAGATTAACCCCTCGCTCACCAAACAGCAGAGAGACACACCTTAAAGGGGAAATGCACAACACATTGCCACCGGCAACCAGTCTGCACGGCAACCGCGTCACGGTCAAACAATAATATGACCGTGACATGTAGCTGCACAGATTACAATTATTGTATGTCTTTCCCTGATGAAGACGCCTTCCCTCTTTCAGTGTTTTCCGTTTTTGTTTCCGTTGTGTTTTGGTTCAGTTTTCCATTCCGTTTTTCCGTATGGCATATACAGTATACAGTAATTACATAGAAAAAATTGGTCTGGGCATAAAATTTTCAATCGATTGAAAAATAAACGGAACGGATACGGAAGACATACAGATGCATTTCCGTATGTGTTCCTTTTTTTTGCGGACCCATTGACTTGAACGGAGCCACGGAACGTGATTTGCGGGCAATAATAGGACATGTTCTATCTTTTAACGGAAAGGAAATACGGAAACGAAATGAATATTTCCGTATAAGGAACGGAAAAAACTTCCCGTAAACGGGGAAAAAAACGGTCGTGTGAAAGAGGCCTAAGGCTCCATTCACACGTCCGCAAATGGGTCCGCATCCGTTCTGCAATTTTGCGGAACGGTTGCGGACCCATTCATTTTATATGGGGACGGAATGGATCCGTCTTCGGGTCCGCAGCTCCGCAAAAGATAGAACATGTCCTATTCTTGTCCGCAGCTGCGGACAAGAATAGGCATTTCTATAGGGGTACCGGGCGGGTGTGTTGCGGGTCCGCAACACACCACGGATGTGTGAGTGGAGCCTAAGTCGTAGCGCTTCTGAAACAGACTGGTATGATGATGTAATTGTGTTGGTCTGTATAAAGACAAGACTAGGCGGTGCGCTGCTGCACACAAGGGCTCGTTCAGTGGGAGCAGTGCTGAAGTTGCGAGCGCTGTCCACTACAATGTTGACAGAGCTGTTCCGAAATCGACTGCCGGTGATGGAGCAACACAGAAGAGCTGATTGGCAGGATGCCGAACACTTGCCAGTCAGAAAGAGGCTGCTCATTCAGTACGTTGAAGTCAAGAAGGCGGTCCTGTCAGTGATTGACAGCTATCTCTGTATACACAGTCATAGAGGGAGGGACTGTCGGTCACTGATACACTGCTCAAAAAAATAAAGGGAACACAAAAATAACACATCCTAGATCTGAGTTAATTAAATATTCTTCTGAAATACTTTGTTCTTTACATAGTTGAATGTGCTGACAACAAAATCACACAAAAATTAAAAAATGGAAATCAAATTTTTCAACCCATGGAGGTCTGGATTTGGAGTCACACTCAAAATTAAAGTGGAAAAACACACTACAGGCTGATCCAACTTTGATGTAATGTCCTTAAAACAAGTCAAAATGAGGCTCAAAAGTGTGTGTGGCCTCCACGGGCCTGTATGACCTCCCTACAACGCCTGTGCATGCTCCTGATGAGGTGGCGGACGGTCTCCTGAGGGATCTCCTCCCAGACCTGGACTAAAGCATCTGCCAACTCCTGGACAGTCTGTGGTGCAACGTGTGGTTGGTGGATAGAGCGAGACATGATGTCCCAGATGTACTCAATTGGATTCAGGTCTGGGGAACGGGCGGGCCAGTCCATAGCATCAATGCCTTCGTCTTGCAGGAACTGCTGACACACTCCAGCCACATGAGGTCTAGCATTGTCTTGCATTAGGAGGAACCCAGGGCCAACCGCACCAGCATATGGTCTCACAAGGGGTCTGAGGATCTCATCTCGGTACCTAATGGCAGTCAGGCTACCTCTGGAGAGCACATGGAGGGCTGTGCGGCCCTCCAAAGAAATGCCACCCCACACCATTACTGACCCAATGCCAAAACGGTCATGCTGGAGGATGTTGCAGGCAGCAGAACGTTCTCCACGGCATCTCCAGACTCTGTCACGTCTGTCACATGTGGTCAGTGTGAACCTTCTTTCATCTGTGAAGAGCACAGGGCGCCAGTGGCGAATTTGCCAATCTTGGTGTTCTCTGGCAAATGCCAAACGTCCTGCACGGTGTTGGGCTGTAAGCACAACCCCCACCTGTGGACGTCGGGCCCTCATATCACCCTCATGGAGTCTGTTTCTGACCGTTTGAGCAGACACATGCACATTTGTGGCCTGCTGGAGATCATTTTGCAGGGCTCTGGCAGTGTTCCTCCTTGCACAAAGGCGGAGGTAGCGGTCCTGCTGCTGGGTTGTTGCCCTCCTACGGCCTCCTCCACGTCTCCTGATGTACTGGCCTGTCTCCTGGTAGCGCCTCCATGCTCTGGACACTACGCTGACAGACACAGCAAACCTTCTTGCCACAGCTCGCATTGATGTGCCATCCTGGATAAGCTGCACTACCTGAGCCACTTGTGTGAGTTGTAGACTCCGTCTCATGCTACCACTAGAGTGAAAGCACCGCCAGCATTCAAAAGTGACCAAAACATCAGCCAGGAAGCATAGGAACTGAGAAGTGGTCTGTGGTCACCACCTGCAGAACCACTCCTTTATTGAGGGTGTCTTGCTAATTGCCTATAATTTCCACCTGTTGTCTATCTCATTTGCACAACAGCATGTGAAATTGATTGTCACTAAGTGTTGCTTCCTAAGTGGACAGTTTGATTTCACAGAAGTGTGATTGACTTGGAGTTACATTGTGTTGTATAAGTGTTCCCTTTATTTTTTTGAGCAGTGTATATATGGATTACCGCAAAATTCGTACTCCTCCTCAGCTAAAAATACTCCTCAAAATTGTTAAGAGGAGTATTTTTACTCTTCTGTAAAAAATGTAGTGCGACCTCTGGGTGTCCCCAATATACCGTGATATTCAGAAATGGAGTGTAGGAAGGAACAATGGGCCATCATTGATGGTCGGTACGTGTCACCGAGGTTCCTGGCCTCGGTGAGGTAAGAGCTGTTTTTTTTTTCCTGAAGTGTCAGTATTGTAGGTTGCAGTCTGACACTTCAGTTGTTTAGTATGGCTGTAAAGCTGATCCGGGACGGCTTTTACTGGGAGTAGCCAAAGTGCTGGGTGGGCGGCTACTCCCCACGTTCCAGGCCGGGTCTTGGCAGGTTTAAAAAGCATTCAGCACTGTCCAGTGGGGTGGATTACTCCTCTCTTACAGGGGAGCGCAATCAGTCTGTGTTTGTGATCTGAGGCTTTGTGCCATGCTGGAGGGCTGAGAGCCGCATGCCGGGAAACAGGCCCCCTAAAGCCTGTTGTGGACCGCTGGTGATAAAACTGCTAACAAGGTGATTGTTTTGTTCATTGGACTTTCCATTGTGTGAACTAACACCAAGACTGCGAACTGTCATTTTGTTTTTTCCTTATGTGTGAATAAACACTGAAGTTTTGCTTTACCAACAGTTTTTTGCCTCTGTTCTTGCGTCCGCTTACCCTGTCGACCAGAGCAAATCCCCACAGGGGGTATGGCGATATCACTATTTCCTAATAACCGAGGTATTTTGCGACGTCATAGGGGTGGACTGACATCATAGGGCGCTGACCGATTCTAAAATGCCTGCACCTTGCTGCCTACACACATTACCTGTCAGTTCCCACAGCGGCCGCCTCCTCCTCACTCCTATTTCTCCTATTTCTCCAGGACTCCGCCCACCAACCCATGTGACTCATCAGCCAATCAACGCTATGAAGGCCCAGAGACATGTCTGACGTTAGACGTCAGGAAAGAGTCCTGCACACAAGCCAGGCAGCCAACATCAGCCGCCAATGAGAGGCGAAAACTGCGAGGAGCGAGCCAATGTCTCTCGAGGACTTCACCTGGCCTGCCCTTCAATTCTCCAAGATGGTGGAAGACCCATGCGGAGCAGAGTGTAAAAGCTACTACTGGGTCCTGAATAAAGGTTTCTCTTATACTGACTGTATCTGCATAGGCTCATCATGTCTTCAGTGGCCCCTTGTGGCAACAAGGAGACATTGTACTGGGAGGAGGGGGCTAATACTTGTAGCCCCTATACAGTATAATGTCTACTTGTGGTTTTGCTTCGAAATTAGTATTTATTGCGATGTATATCATTGTTGCAATACATTTCTTAATATTGTTATCATGGTAATATTTTTGATATCACCAAACCCTAGCGCCAACTCCTGGGCACCTTAACCCCCGAGTGCCTGCTGTTTCAATAATGTATGCAATCAACAATAACATCGATAGCACACATTTAACCCCTCAAATGCCATGGTCAAATGTGACCATGGCATCTGAGAGCTCAAAAACCAGGAGAGCATCCTCCCAGTCGTGCACCGGCTCCCCCTAGCGAGGATCGGGGGAGCCGGATGTTTCATCATGAATATTAGGTTAAGGCTTTGTCAGCAGTTCACATTTGAACGTTCTCTACTTTACAAATGCAAATAATCTTATTTTTTTATGTAATTGTATTATTAAGTAACGCCCCCACCAGTTTAGTCTTGACACATTTGGAGGGGGAAGATGTCATATGAAAAATTAATCACAGATTGTTGTTCCAGCTTTAGATCTTGCCGTATATACATTTTCAAAATGTAATACGTGAGAGTAAGGGCTTATTCACACAGCCGTTGTGGGTGCATGGCTGTATTGCGGCCCGCATACAGCAAGTTGAATGGGTCTTGATCCGTCCCAGCCACCGCACGGACGTTGCCCGTGCATTGGAGACCTGAAATTGCGGTCCCCAATGCACGGAACGGCCGCACAACGGCCGTGTGAATAATCCCTAAGAGGAATGACATTTCCATGGACTCTAAATACAATATGAATAAATACGGCGTTCGAGCACCTAATGTAACAGAGGTCTCTGAGTAGATACATTGTACGAGCGCTTTGTGGGAGGAAGGCCTATGTTGTGTTTTCTCTGCTCATTTCACTAGGTCATATGATAGGGGAACATTTTTTCACCGTGTGTAATATGTCAAGTTGACTCTGAGCTGTTCTGCAAAAATTGTGAACATGTCAACAACAGCTTACATTGTGGTATGGTGTATTTCTTCAATTAGGATTAGATATTATAACATTTTACATCTTATATTACTATAAGTTTCTGTTATCTGCAGTACATTTATTAATAATACACAATTGATCAAGGTATGGTTACTCAGTGATACGATTATGAGTGATGTATTTTGCACCCTTGTAATCCTTTGTGTTTGAGCTGTGCTGAAGTATTGCTGTGGATAGATGAAGTAAGACTTCAGTCGGGAAACTAAGCGACTACCTTTTTCCTTTCAAGAAATATGTGAGTTACCCTAATGAGAGGGGTCAGAGTAAGAAATATTAGATCTGGCTCAGATTTTTTTTATTTTATTCATTTACTGTATATAGCGCTGATATATTCTGCAGCGCTTTATAGATATTAGTATCACTCGCTGTCCCCAGTGGAGCTCACAATCTAAGATCCCTATCAGTATATCCGCATCCGTATGTCCATTTCGTTCACCCACAAATAAAATAGAACATGTCCTATACTTGTCCATTTTATGAACAAAGATAGGACCGTCCTCTAGAGAGCAGGGTGTTCTGTTCCGCAAAATGTAGAACGCACACGGCCGGATCTGCAATTTGTGGACCACAAAAACGGCTATGGCTGTGTGCATGAGCCCTTACATTTTACTAGATATAGGGTATTGACCTGCTAGTTTCCTATGTGTATCAGTGAATTATATTGCTGAGGTAAGTTACTATGTTCTTTTTTGGGTATACTGTACTCCAGCTGTTCTGAAACTACAACTCCCAGAATCCTCCTTTCACTTCTTTGGGACTTACAAGAATAGCCAAGTAAGTCTGCATGCTGGGAGTTGTAGTTTCACAGCAGCTAGAGTGCCAAAGGTTGCTAATCCTTGCTATACGATATAGTACTCCAATGTTTCGGGTGAGTTATGGAAGGTATGTCTCATCTTTGGACTGGATGTAGGTTGTCCTACTTGGCACCTGATTTACTTGTACAATGGCCCAGGGCTACTGTTTTCCATATTACCATCTCCGAAGACCTTTAGGGTGGATACACATGTAGGCCTTTGCTGTTATTTTTCTGCACATTCGTGCTTTAGGCCGGGTGCACAATACTGTTTATTTTTCCGAAGAAAAACATCCTGTATTTTAAGCATAACATAATCTGTTATGCACATTTGGCATCCGTTTTAGCCACTTCCGTTTCAGATCCGTTATTTTTTTCCATCTTAAATAACGGATCTTCTGACAGATTGGAAGAACGGAAAAATAAACGGTGATGTGAACCCGTCCTAAGTGGTGTTTTTTGTGGTAAAAACTCCAGCTCCAGATGTTAGCTGATTTTGCTGTTTTTTTCTATACCACATTCCTCATCAAAAATCACCTACTACATGCTTCCCGTTGTTTTTTGTGTCGATGAAAGAAGACATTTTTAATTCTCTACAGAGGATTAGCCCCATGGGGAAGTTCTGCAGTTGTGCAAACAGCAAACCGCAGCAGAAATCTGGGGGCCAGGCTCAGATATCAATAGAAAATACATCAAATCTTTTCACCATGTTTTTCCCCTATGTGAACATGCCCTAACAAAATATCTCTGAGCAGTACCACAGGGGCTTTCAGTGTTTTATAGAGCCCTTTTCTTATGGAAATCTGTCATTATTCACAATCAGCGACATCAACAATGCCATCTTCTCACATGTATCTAGGATGATTCAGAAGTATGTTTTCACTGGATTACTCATTGAAACTGCCCATAGGCATGAGATTTTTTCTAGGCAGACAGTGTTGAGTCATAATCAATTCTATACATCAGATGGCCAAAAGTTGTATTTTGTACTGTGCAATAAAGAACTCCAAAGGTGTCTGGCAGCTGCTTATCTCCCTCCATAGAAATAACAGATAGGAATGATATTTGCTGGCCAACAGGTTTCCTATGCTTATGGCCCGCTTTTAGATACAAGTTGGCTAAACAGGCTGATTTCAGCAGGATAGTTTGACTAATGTGTATGGAGGCCTTCCAACTTTCTCTGAATGGATGATGGGGGAAAGAAAGGTCGATAAGTATGTTGGATTTCAACATGGCTGACGCTTTATTCCAGTGGGAAATCATCTGCTGCCAGAACCCCTCTCCTTTGGGGAAAAAGCATACACGTTTTGCTGAGGATGCATATTTATGGTGCGGTCAGGTAATATAGCTGTCAGCCAAATGAGTTTGACCAGCAGCTATCTCATGTGTATAGCCGGATGTGTATGAGTCTCTCTTATGCCCCTTGCAGACGAGCGTTTGTCATGCTGTGAGTCCGCAGCGCAGCTCCCGGCCTGACCTCCCAACGCTGCCGGGGGTCACATTATGCATTATATTGATTTAGGATGCTATGTAACCCTTACAGTTCAGGAATGTATTGGATCACACTGACATAATGCTGCCAGTGTTATCCAATACATTCCAGAACTTACAGTATAATGCTATGTGACCCGGTCAGTGCTGGGAGGTCAGGCCGGGAGCTGCGCTGTGGACTCGCAGCATGACAAACGCTCGTCTGCAAGCGGCCTTAGAGCCCGAAGTTGTGGGTGACTACTAGGCATCAATGGAGAAAACAATAGAAGTTGAGAGAAGAACTCCAACTGTTCAATTTATTTTATGACCTGTGAACGTAAAAGCCGAGGATCAGGGCAATTATCAGGAAGACGTTTTCTCAATAATTGCCCCTTGTAATTGTGCCGCTGATCAGCCAACAAATGACTTTATTTGTCTGGTGATCGCATGTTTCATGTGACACATGAAGTCATTGTTTGCTGGCAGCAGATCGCCCTGCGTAATCAGGGATGTGCTCCGGCCAACAATGAATATGGGGACAATTGTAGTAGTGATTGTTCGTCCCAATAAAAACTGATTGGTACATGTAAGTATTGTAAATCCGGAAGCGTCTCCTATAGATTAGATTGTAAGGAGATCACACTGAAAACACTGTGATCCAAACAAATCCAAGAGAAGATAAGCTTACATTTGAGATTACAAATATGAACATTTTATTTTAAAGGTGCCAATAGGCATAAAAGCAAAGCCAGCCAATCCCACTGATTTTGGCTTGATCAGCCGGCTAGCCTATGTGTACGGGGGAAAGAATTGATCGTTTGTTCTCACGGGGGATAAGCCGCAGGCAGAGGTGTCTTGAAACAATGTATTTCCTTTCTTCACTGCGAATACATGCATTCTCAGCCGAACTGAGTGTTTGGGGGAGTCTGGAAGAATAGCTGTCAGCCTATGAAGGTGTATGGAGTACACCTTTACGTGTAGACTTCTCACCTGGTTGACTCATAGTCAGGCGGTTGTGATTGTATAACTTTCCTTTAGCTCATGCCTTAGGCAAGAAAGAGGCAAACTTATCTAGAACATGCTTTTATTGCACAAATATATCAGAAGAGACTAGCTCCTATCACTGCATGCATCTAATAAAAGTGACACAGGTACATAGGGCATAGTACAGTACATACCGGAACATTTCACCTAGACATTGTGGAGTTACAGAGTTGTATATACTGGGTATACGCTAATCTCACTATTGCCTGTTTCAAAATAATCTACAGTCTTTGGAGGGCTACCAAATTACACTATAGCTAAAGACATCATTGAAAACCAAAATTTTACTTATATGTGAATTAATATGCTGTTAAAAGGCCTATCCCATGATGATGATTGCTGCGATACGACATTAAAGGGGTTTCCCTAGATTTTACTACTGGTGACCTATCCTCAGGATAGTGATATGAAGGACCAGCACTCACTGTTCGTCTCATTTGGAACAATCGCCACATTGCTCGTTAAGGGTTTCGGCACAATCTGTGCCTTCCTCAGACAGTGAAAAAAAAAACCTTAAGGGACATGGGATGCGTGCACCACCATGCTATACTGGAGTGCCGACTGATATATACTGCTATCCTCAGGATAGGTCATCAATATCTGATCGGTGAGGGTCCGACAATCCGCCGATCAGCCGTTTGAGAAGGCACAGCCTCTATACAATGTACGGCGCTGTGCTTGGTGAGCATGGAGAAGGCCATGGTGCTCACAGGAGCGCCGGTGCCTTCTTCTTTGGGAATATATTTATAATACAGCAATATTTAAGTATTTACATTTTTTTTAATTCCCAGAGAACCCCTTTAAGGTGCCTTCACACTCAGTAAAGTTTGTTGTAGAAAATTTCTGTGACTGAAAATCAGTTCCATTTATCTAAATGGGGCTGTTTTGGCAGGAACTACATGGATTTCCACAAACCTTATTCAGGTGAATGTAAATGATGTAACTGATGTCTGTAGCAAAATCTGCACATGTGGACCTGCAGCCAGTGTATTGTCTGAACGTGTGTTTAGCACGACTGGAGAGGGTTATCACAGGTTATATTTCCCAATGTTTTGGGGTGTACCCTAATGTAAAAAAATAAAAATAAATTTAAAATATCAATTTTCGCAGATGACACTAAACTGTGTAAAGTAATTAACACTGAAGAGGACAGTATACTACTACAGAGGGATCTGGATAGATTGGAGGCTTGGGCAGATAAGTGGCAGATGAGGTTTAACACTGAGAAATGTAAAGTTATGCACATGGGAAGGAATAATGCAAGTCACCCATACATACTAAATGGTAAAACACTCGGTAACACTGACATGGAAAAGGATCTAGGAATTTTAATAAACAGCAAACTAAGCAGCAAAAACCAGTGTCAGGCAGCGGCTGCCAAGGCCAATAAGATAATGGGTTGCATCAAAAGGGGCATAGATGCCCGTGATGAGAACATATTCCTACTACTTTACAAATCACTGGTCAGACCACACATGGAGTACTGTGTACAGTTCTGGGCTCCTGTAAACAAGGCAGACATAGCAGAGCTGGAGAGGGTCCAGAGGAGGGCAACTAAAGTAATAACTGGAATGGGGCAACTACAGTACCCTGAAAGATTATCAAAATTAGGGTTATTCACGTTAGAAAAAAGACGACTGAGGGGAGATCTAATTACTATGTATAAATATATCAGGGGTCAGTACAGAGATCTATCCCATCATCTATTTATCCCCAGGACTGTGACTGTGACGAGGGGACATCCTCTGCGTTTGGAGGAAAGAAGGTTTGTACACAAACATAGAAAAGGATTCTTTACGGTAAGAGCAGTGAGACTATGGAACTCTCTGCCTGAGGAGGTGGTGATGGTGAGTACAATAAAGGAATTCAAGAGGGGCCTGGATGTATTTCTGGAGTGTAATAATATTACAGGCTATAGCTACTAGAGAGGGGTCGTTGATCCAGGGAGTTATTCTGATTGCCTGATTGGAGTCGGGAAGGAATTTTTTATTCCCCTAAAGTGAGGAAAATTAGCTTCTACCTCACAGGTTTTTTTTGCCTTCCTCTGGATCAACTTGCAGGATGACAGGCCGAACTGGATGGACAAATGTCTTTTTTCGGCCTTATGTACTATGTTACTATGTTACTATGTTACTAAAACCAAAAAGCAGTGTAGGCTACCTCCTCCTCCTCCACCGCCGCTTCCACCTACACCGCCACATCCACTGCCTCCTCAACCTCCTACTCCATATGGACCTCGTCCTCCTAGATCAAGATTATTATTTTTTATTTTCATGTATTTTATGTTATTTAAAGTCATTTCCCTATCCACATTTGTTTGCAGAGCGCTTGCCATGCTCTTAACCACATTTTGATGCCATTTGCAGCCCTCTTGCCCTTGCCATGACATTTTTACAGCCATTTTAGTGCTCAAAAGTTCGGGTCCCCATTGACTTCAATGGGGTTCGGGTTCAAGTTCGGCTCCTGAACTCGAACTTTTTTGTGAAGTTCGGCCGAACCCGTTGAACCCGAATATCCAGGTGTCCGCTCAACTCTGATCATAGGGCGCCGACCGATTCTAAAATGCCTGCACCTTACTGCCTACGCACATTACCTGTCAGTTCCCACAGCGGCCGCCTCCTCCTCACTCCTATTTCTCCAGGACTCCGCCCACCAACCCATGTGACTCATCAGCCAATCAACGCTATGAAGACCTAGAGACATGTCTGACATTAGATGTCAGGAAAGAGTCGTGAACACAAGCCAGGCGGCCAACATCAGCAGCCAATGAGAAAGGCGAAAACTGCGAGGAGCGAGCCAATGTCTCTCGAGGACTTCACCTGGCCTGCCCTGCAATTCTCCAAGATGGGGGAAGACCCATGCGGAGCGGAGTGTAAAAGCTACTACTGGGTCCTGAATAAAGGTGTCTCTTATACTGTCTGTATCTGCATAGGCTCATCATGTCTTCAGTGGCCCCTTGGGGCAACAAGGAGACATTATACTGGGAGGAGGGGGCTAATACTTGTAGCCCCTATACAGTATAATGTCTACTTGTGGTTTTGCTTCGAAATTAGTATTTATTGCGATGTATATCATTGTTGCAATACATTTCTTAATTTTGTTATCATGGTAATATTTTTGATATCACCAAACCCCAGCGCCAACTCCTGGGCACCTTAACCCCCGAGTGCCTGCTGTTTCAATAATGTATGCAATCAACAATAACATCGATAGCACACATTTAACCCCTCAAATGCCATGGTCAAATGTGACCACGGCATCTGAGAGCTCAAAAACCAGGAGAGCATCCTCCCAGTCGTGCACCTGCTCCCCCTAGCGAGGATTGGGGGAGCCGGATGTTTTAATCATGAATATTAGGTTAAGGCTTTTTCAGCAGTTCACATTTGAACGTTCTCTACTTTACAAATGCAAATAATCTTATTTTTTAATGTAATTGTATTATTAAGTAACACCCCCACCAGTTTAGTCTTGACACATTTGGAGGGGGAAGATGTCATATGAAAAATGAATCACGGATTGTTGTTCCAGCTTTACAGGGAGTGCAGAATTATTAGGCAAATGAGTATTTTGACCACATCATCCTCTTTATGCATGTTGTCTTACTCCAAGCTGTATAGGCTCGAAAGCCTACTACCAATTAAGCATATTAGGTGATGTGCATCTCTGTAATGAGAAGGGGTGTGCTCTAATGACATCAACACCCTATATTAGGTGTGCATAATTATTAGGCAACTTCCTTTCCTTTGGCAAAATGGGTCAAAAGAAGGACTTAGGCTCAGAAAAGTCAAAAATAGTGAGATATCTTGCAGAGGGATGCAGCACTCTTAAAATTGCAAAGCTTCTGAAGCGTGATCATCGAACAATCAAGCATTTCATTCAAAATAGTCAGCAGGGTCGCAAGAAGCGTGTGGAAAAACCAAGGCGCAAAATAACTGCCCATGAACTGAGAAAAGTCAAGCGTGCAGCTGCCAAGATGCCACTTGCCACCAGTTTGGCCATATTTCAGAGCTGCAACATCACTGGAGTGCCCAAAAGCACAAGGTGTGCAATACTCAGAGACATGGCCAAGGTAAGAAAGGCTGAAAGACGACCACCACTGAACAAGACACACAAGCTGAAACGTCAAGACTGGGCCAAGAAATATCTCAAGACGGATTTTTCTAAGGTTTTATGGACTGATGAAATGAGAGTGAGTCTTGATGGGCCAGATGGATGGGCCCGTGGCTGGATTGGTAAAGGGCAGAGAGCTCCAGTCCGACTCAGACGCCAGCAAGGTGGAGGTGGAGTACTGGTTTGGGCTGGTATCATCAAAGATGAGCTTGTGGGGCCTTTTCGGGTTGAGGATGGAGTCAAGCTCAACTCCCAGTCCTACTGCCAGTTTCTGGAAGACACCTTCTTCAAGCAGTGGTACAGGAAGAAGTCTGCATCCTTCAAGAAAAACATGATTTTCATGCAGGACAATGCTCCATCACACGCGTCCAAGTACTCCACAGCGTGGCTGGCAAGACAGGGTATAAAAGAAGAAAATCTAATGACATGGCCTCCTTGTTCACCTGATCTGAACCCCATTGAGAACCTGTGGTCCATCATCAAATGTGAGATTTACAAGGAGAGAAAATAGTACACCTCTCTGAACAGTGTCTGGGAGGCTGTGGTTGCTGCTGCACGCAATGTTGATGGTGAACAGATCAAAACACTGACAGAATCCGTGGATGGCAGGCTTTTGAGTGTCCTTGCAAAGAAAGGTGGCTATATTGGTCACTGATTTGTTTTTGTTTTGTTTTTGAATGTCAGAAATGTATATTTGTGAATGTTGAGATGTTATATTGGTTTCACTGGTAAAAATAAATAATTGAAATGGGTATATATTTGTTTTTTGTTAAGTTGCCTAATAATTATGCACAGTAATAGTCACCTGCACACACAGATATCCCCCTAAAATAGCTAAAACTAAAAACAAACTAAAAACTACTTCCAAAAATATTCAGCTTTGATATTAATGAGTTTTTTGGGTTCATTGAGAACATGGTTGTTGTTCAATAATAAAAATAATCCTCAAAAATACAACTTGCCTAATAATTCTGCACTCCCTGTAGATCTTGCCATATATACATTTTCAAAATGTAATACGTGAGAGTAAGGGCTTATTCACACAGCCGTTGTGGGTCCATGGCCGTATTGCGGCCCGCATACAGCTAGTTGAATGGGTCTCGATCCGTCCCAGCCGCCGCACGGACGTTGCCCGTGCATTGGAGACCTCAAATTGCGGTCCCCAATGCACGGAACGGCCGCACAACGGCCGTGTGAATAAGCCCTAAGAGGAATGACATTTCCATGGACCCTAAATACAATATGAATAAATACAGCGTTCGAGCACCTAATGTAATAGAGGTCTCTGAGTAGATACATTGTACGAGCGCTTTGTGGGAGGAAGGCCTATGTTGTGTTTTCTCTGCTCATTTCACTAGGTCATATGATAGGGGAACATTTTTTCACCGTGTGTAATATGTCAAGTTGAGTCTGAGCTGTTCCGCAATAATTGTGAACATGTCAACAACAGCTTACATTGTGGTATTATTATTATTTATTATTAAAGCGCCATTCATTCCATAGCGCTGTACATATGATAAGCGGTGCATATACATAATACAGGCAATTGCACTAATCATAATACAAGACAAGGTACAGACTGGTACAGAAGGAGAGAGGGCCCTGCCCGTGAGGGCTTACAATCTACATGGTATGGGAGAAGGCCACAGTAGGTGCGAGTTAAGTTGGTCATGGCGGTATAGAGGCAGCAGGGTCACTGGTTGTAGGCTTGTCTGAAGAGGTGGGTTTTCAGGTTTCTTTTGAAGGATTCCAATGTAGGTGAGAGTCTGATATGTTGGGGTAGCGAGTTCCAGAGTATGGGCGATGCGCGGGAGAAATCCTGGAGGCGATTGTGGGAAGAGGCGATAAGAGGAGAGGAGAGAAGGAGGTCTTGTGAGGATCGGAGAGTGCGTGTGGGGGTGTATCGGGAAAGTAGCTCAGAGATGTAGGGAGGGGACAGCCTTGTATGTATTTGTTAGTACTTTGAAGTGAATTCGCTGGGCAATGGGGAGCCAGTGGAGGGATTGGCAGAGGGGAGAGGTATGGTGGTATGTTGTCTTTCTTCAATTAGGATTAGATATTATAGCATTTTACATCTTATATTACTATAAGTTTCTGTTATCTGCAGTACATTTATTAATAATACACAATTGATCAAGGTATGGTTACTCAGTGATACGGTTATGAGTGATGTATTTTGCACCCTTGTAACCCTTTGTGTTTGAGCTGTGCTGAAGTATTGCTGTGGATAGATGAAGTAAGACTTCAGTCGGGAAACTGAGTGACTACCTTCTTCCTTTCAGGAAATAGTGAGTTACCCTAATGCAGTGCTTCTCAAATAGTGGGGCGCCAGGCTCCGTAAAGGGGGGTTCGTTCAGGGCCGGCCTTTGGGGTGTGCGAATTTCTTCTGTATAATGCCGGCAGGCAGGCCGGGCGGCCGGCGCGTCCCTCAGTGATGTCACGTGCCTGCGCCGCCTGCTTTATGAATGAAGCAGGCGGCGCAGACAAGTGACGTCACTGAGGGGCGCGCCGGCCGTCCGGCCCGCCTGCCGGCATTATACAGAAGAAATTCGGATATACGGTACTATTAGGAGTGAGGGGGGCATGTTTAATAACTTTAAAAGGCGGCGGCGGGCACACGGAATCTGTGGATGGCACAGTTAAGGGGTGGGGGTCTGTGGATGGCACTGTTATGGGGTGGGGGGTCTGTGGATGGCACATATATAACAGTGCCAGCCACAGATCCCCCCCATAAGTGTCCGTCATCCACAGATCCCCCATAAGTGTCCGTCATCCACAGATCCCCCCATAAGTGTCCGTCATCCACAGATCCCCCCATAAGTGTCCGTCATCCACAGATCCCCCCATAAGTGTCCGTCATCCACAGATCCGCCCATAAGTGTCCGTCATCCACAGATCCCCCATAAGTGTCCGTCATCCACAGATCCCCCCCATAAGTGTCCGTCATCCACAGATCCCCCCATAAGTGTGTGTCCGATCCACATTTCTTTCTTTTTTTATTCTCTTATACGTTAATAAGGATACAGTGTTAT
This sequence comes from Bufo bufo, assembly GCF_905171765.1. Taxonomy (NCBI): domain Eukaryota; kingdom Metazoa; phylum Chordata; class Amphibia; order Anura; family Bufonidae; genus Bufo; species Bufo bufo. Next base: position 95,447,607 of record NC_053391.1, read on the forward strand.
GCAGAGGTGTACTTATAACAATTTTATAGACAAATGATACTATTTACAGTCGCGCGGGGGGCGCGAAATGTTTTCTTCTTCCTAGGGGGGGCATGACAGAAAATAATTGAGAAGCACTGCCCTAATGAGAGGGGTCAGAGTAAGAAATATTAGATCTGGCTCAGATTTTTTTATTTTATTCATTTACTGTATATAGCGCTGATATATTCTGCAGCGCTTTATAGATATTAGTATCACTCGCTGTCCCCAGTGGAGCTCAGAATCTAAGATCCCTATCAGTATGTCTTTGGAGTGTGTGAGGAAACCCACGCAAACACCAGGAGAACATACAAACTACATGCAGATGTTGTCCTTGGTGGTCGGACTGCAAGGCACCAGAGCTAACCACTAAGCCACTGTGCTGCCCATAGCTCCTGGGTTGACTCCCTTAGGGCTCATGCACATGACCGTTGTTTTAGTCCACATCTGAAATTTCCATTTCGTTCACCCACAAATAAAATAGAACATGTCCTATACTTGTCCATTTTATGAACAAAGATAGGACCGTCCTCTAGAGAGCAGGGTGTTCTGTTCCGCAAAATGTAGAACGCACACGGCCGGATCTGCAATTTGTGGACCACAAATACGGCTATGGCTGTGTGCATGAGCCCTTACATCTTACTAGACATAGGGTATTGACCTGCTAGTTTCCTATGTGTATCAGTGAATTATATTGCTGAGGAAAGTTACTATGTTCCTTTTTGGGTATACTGTACTACAGCAATCAGCAACCTCCGGCACTCCAGCTGTTCTGAAATTACAACTTCCAGAATCCTCCTTTCACTTCTATGGGACTTAAAAGAATAACCAAGTAAGTCTGCATGCTGGGAGTTGTAGTTTCACAGCAGCTAGAGTGCCAAAGGTTGCTAATCCTTGCTATACTATATACACTCACCTAAAGAATTATTAGGAACACCTGTTCTATTTCTCATTAATGCAATTATCTAGTCAACCAATCACATGGCAGTTGCTTTAATGCATTTAGGGGTGTGGTCCTGGTCTAGACAATCTCCTGAACTCCAAACTGAATGTCAGAATGGGAAAGAAAGGTGATTTAAGCAATTTTGAGCGTGGCATGGTTGTTGGTGCTAGACGGTCCGGTCAGAGTATTTCACAATCTGCTCAGTTACTGGGATTTTCACGCACAACCATTTCTAGGGTTTACAAAGAATGGTGTGAAAAGGGAAAAACATCCAGTATGCGGCAGTCCTGTGGGCAAAAATGCCTTGTGGATGCTAGAGGTCAGAGGAGAATGGGCCGACTGATTCAAGCTGATAGAAGAGCAACGTTGACTGAAATAACCACTCGTTACAACCGAGGTATGCAGCAAAGCATTTGTGAAGCCACAACATGCACAACCTTGAGGCGGATGGGCTACAACAGCAGAAGACCCCACCGGGTACCACTCATCTCCACTACAAATAGAAAAAAGAGACTACAATTTGCACGAGCTCACCAAAATTGGACTGTTGAAGACTGGAAAAATGTTGCCTGGTCTGATGAGTCTCGATTTCTGTTGAGACATTCAAATGGTAGAGTCCGAGTTTGGCGTAAACAGAATGAGAACATGTATCCATCCTCTGATGGCTACTTCCAGCAGGATAATGCACCATGTCAC
>NC_053391.1:95449463-95477055 GCF_905171765.1 Bufo bufo
CCCAGTGGGAGCAACACTATCAGAACCCACAAAGCCACACTCCTGGCGCTCCACGTCCTGCCTCTTCTCCTTCTCTCTCCTCCCATTTTTCCTCCACTCCACCTTCCACCGTGCCTTCATCGCGTTCATCTGGCAGAAGGCAGGCTTCCGTGGCCCAAATGTTCGAGCGTAAAAAGATGATGACGCCTGATAACCCTCTTGCCCAACGGCTGACTGCCGGCTTGTTGGAACTGCTAGCCCGCCAACTACTGCCATACTGTATAAACTGGTGGACTCGGAGGCCTTTAGAAAATTTGTGGCCATTGGCACACCGCAATGGAAGGTCCCCGGAAGAAAATATTTCTCCCAGAAGGTCACCCCGGAGCTATATGGCCACGTTCAGCACCGACACCGTGTCGGTGCCAAGATACATCTGACCACAGGCACGTGGTCTAGCAAACACGGGCAGGGAAGGTACATAACTTTTACTGCCCACTGGGTAAACCTTCTGACGGCAGTCAAGCATGCAACCCGTGGCACCCGTGTGGATTTGGTGTTACCGCCACGGATTGCATGCAGGCCTGCCTTTTCCTCTCTTCCTCCGTCTCCTCCTCGGCTGACTCCTCCTTTTCCACTGCTACTGCCTCTTCCGCTGTGCCCCCCAGAACCTATTTGATGTGCCAGGTGAGACGTTGCCATGCTGTGCTGTGGCTGTTGTGCCTGGAAGCCAAGAGCCACACCGGTCCTGCACTGTTTTCAGCTCTGCAGTCACAGGCCGATCAGTGGCTAACCCCGCTCAATTTTACAGTTGGTAAAGTGGTGTGCGACAACGGTGCCAATCTGCTGAGCACGCTGAAACAGGGCAAAATGGCACACGTCCTGAACTTAGTCGTGCGGCGATTCGTTGCCAGGACGTCTTGCGGCAGGCCAGGAAAATCTTTGGCCATTTTAGGAGATCTTACACGGCCATGGCTCGCCTTGCTGGCGTTCAGCGGTGACGCCACCTGCCCGCCAGACGTCTGATTTGTGATTGCCCGACGCGCTGGAACTCCACCTTGTATATGCTTGATAGGCTTCTCCAGCAGAAGCGTGCAGTTAACGACTACCTGTACGAACTCTGCGGCAGGACAGGTTCTAGGGAGCTTGTTTTTTTTTCACCGCGCCAGTGGCTGCTCATGTGCGACGCAGACTTCTGCAGCCATTTGATGAGATCACCAAACTGGTCAGTCGCAGCCAGGGCGCCATCAGTGACATCGCACCTTACACCTTCTTTCTGGAGCGTGCATTGCGTTGTGTCATTGATCAAGCCGTTGAGGAGCTGGAGCTGGAAGATGAAGAAGTCGCAATGCTGGATGAATTCCCAGGGGGTGCTACTCCATCTGAGACAAGTCAACAGGAGTCTGAAGAGGAGTCAGAGGAGGATGGTGCCGGGGCGGAGGAGGAGCAAGAAGAGCATGCTTTAAACTTTTCTGGGATCCCTGGTGTTGTCCGTGACTGGGGGGAGGAGACCGAGGACGACATTATCCTGGACGATGAGCAGGAGCCAGGCCACTCCACCGCTTCCAGTTTAGTGAAAATGGGGGCTTTCATAGAAACATAGAAACATAGAATGTGTCGGCAGATAAGAACCATTTGGCCCATCCAGTCTGCCCAATATACTAAATACTATGGATAGCCCCTGGCCCTATCTTATATGAAGGATGGCCTTATGCCTATCCCATGCATGCTTAAACTCCTCCACTGTATTTGCAGCTACCACTTCTGCAGGAAGGCTATTCCATGCATCCACTACTCTCTCAGTAAAGTAATACTTCCTGATATTACTTTTAAACCTTTGCCCCTCTAATTTAAAACTATGTCCTCTTGTAGCAGTTTTTCTTCTTTTAAATATTCTCTCCTCTTTTACTTTGTTGATTCCCTTTATGTATTTAAAAGTTTCTATCATATCCCCTCTGTCTCGTCTTTCTTCCAAGCTATACATGTTAAGTTCCTTTAATCTTTCCTGGTAAGTTTTATCCTGCAATCCATGTACCAGTTTAGTAGCTCTTCTCTGAACTCTCTCCAAAGTATCAATATCCTTCTGGAGATATGGTCTCCAGTACTGAGCACAATACTCCAAATGAGGTCTCACTAGTGCTCTGTAGAGCGGCATGAGCACCTCCCTCTTTCTACTAGTAATGCCTCTCCCTATACACCCAAGCATTCTGCTAGCATTTCCTGCTGCTCTATGACATTGTCTGCCTGCCTTTAAGTCTTCTGAAATAATGACCCCTAAATCCCTTTCCTCAGATACTGAGGTTAGGACTGTATCACTGATTTTATATTCTGCTCTTGGGTTTTTACGGCCCAGGTGCATTATCTTGCACTTATCAACATTAAATTTTAGTTGCCATATTTTTGACCATTCCTCTAGTTTTCCTAAGTCCTTTTCCATTTGGTGTATCCCTCCAGGAACATCAACCCTGTTACAAATCTTTGTGTCATCAGCAAAAAGACACACCTTACCATCGAGGCCTTCTGCAATTTCGCTGATAAAGATATTAAACAATATGGGTCCCAGAACAGATCCCTGAGGTACCCCACTGGTAACAAGACCTTGGTCTGAATATACTCCATTGACTACAACCCTCTGTTGCCTGTCCCTCAGCCACTGCCTAATCCATTCAACAATATGGGAGTCCAAGCCCAAAGACTGCACTTTATTGATAAGCTTTCTATGTGGGACAGTATCAAAAGCCTTACTAAAGTCTAGATAAGCGATGTCTACTGCACCTCCTCCATCTATTATTTTAGTCACCCAATCGAAAAAATCAATAAGATTAGTTTGACATGATCTCCCTGAAGTAAACCCATGCTGTTTTTCATCTTTCAATCCATGGGATTTTAGATGTTCCACAATCCTCTCCTTAAGTATGGTTTCCATTAATTTCCCCACTATTGATGTCAGGCTTACTGGCCTATAGTTGCCCGATTCCTCCCTACTACCTTTCTTATGAATGGGCACAACATTTGCTAATTTCCAATCTTCTGGGACGACTCCTGTTGCCAGCGATTGGTTAAATAAATCTGTTAATGGTTTTGCTAGTTCAACGCTGAGCTCTTTTAATAGCTTTGGGTGTATCCCATCAGGCCCCTGTGACTTATTTGTATTAATTTTAGACAGCTGACTTAGAACCTCTTCCTCTGTAAAGACACATGCATCAAAAGATTCATTAGACTTCTTTCCTAACTGAGGTCCTTCTCCTTCATTTTCCTTTCATACTCCAGTGTTTGAAGAGGGACCCCCCGTATAAAAAGCATAAAGGGCAAGGACCAGTACTGGGTGGCAACGTACTTAGACCCCGGGTACAAACACAAAAGTGCAGACATGTTACCAGCATCACAGAGGGCTGTCAGAATGCAGCACTTCCAGATCTTGCTTCGAGAAATGCTGCATTCTGCTTTTGCGGGTGCTGGCAAAGGAATTTCCACTCACAAAGAAACAATTGCGGGTACCAATCCAACAGTGCATGCAAGAAGAGGGCGGTTTGAAGACGTGTTGGTCACTTCGGATATGAGATCATTCTTGCATCCAACCCATTAACAGCCGCCCTCCGGATCCAGCCTCAGGGAACGCCTAGCCGATGTGGAGACTGAGAAGCGAGGAACCCCTGGACTACTGGGTGTGCAGGCTTGACCTGTGGCCAGAGCTGGCACAATTTGCCATGGAACTCTTCTAAAAATGAATTTCTAAAAATGAATGAGGCATGGATCTCGGAGGTATTCAACACCTGCGACGACCACGTTTAATTTAATTTCCTCATGCCAGCCCACATATATCCTACAACACCAAGAACAAAGAATGGTCCCTGTATTATGTAAATAATGAGGCATAAAAGGCCTTTTCTGTCCATTGAATGCCTAATGTTTTGGGCCTCGGAGGAATTCAACACCTGTGACGACCACGTGTTTCAACTATTATCGTTAGGGTTTTTTTCAAGAGGGGGCATTTCGTTAGCCATGTTTTTAATCCAATTTTATATTTTTAGTTCTTTTAAACATATGTATTTGACCTGTATTTGTACTGGCCTTTAGTAAAATTGATATCCATTGACCGTCTAATATACCTCCAGCCGCATAATCACTTGATCTTTTCTGTACGGTCGGTGAATGCATAATTTTTGGAGCCTGTAGTCCACTGGCCTGCTGCAAAATTGATATCAAATGACCGTGTAATCCACCTCCAGCCACATACTTGTTCTTTTCTGTACGGTGAATGCATAATTTTTGGAGCCTGTAGTCCACTGGCCTGCTGTAAAATCTATATCCAATGACTGTGTAATCTACCTCCAGCCACATACTTGTTCTTTTCTGTACGGTGAATGAATAATTGTTGGGGCCTCGGAGGAATTCAACACCAGTGATGACCACGTGTTATCGAATTTCAACTATTATCATTAGGGTTTTTTCAAGAGGGGGGATTTCGTTTGCCATGTTTTTAATCCAATTTAATATTTTTAGTTCTTTTAAACATATGTATTTGACCTGTATTTGTACTGGCCTGCAGTAAAATTGATATCCATTGACCGTGTAATATACCTCCGGCCACCAGGGGCGTCGTTAGGTCAAAACATTTGGGGCTTGAGCCCCGGATGTTTTGTCCAGTGCCCTGAATGTCATGCTGGATTGCTGGTAGCATTTTTTGGGCTATTCTAGGGCCCTTTAATATTGATTGGACCTGGGCAACTCCACATCATCCCCCCCACCCCTTGTACTTGTTCCGCTACTTTCCTGCTATGCCGACATGAGTTCAGTCACTTTGGTGGCATCGGTGCGCAATCCCGTCCTGTGGCACATAATCCCGCGAGAACTGCCGAGGGAGGTCACTGGTCTCGCGGGATGGGATTGCGCACCGATGCCATCGAAGTGACTGAACTCATGCCGACGCAGCAGGAAAGTAGCGGAACAAGAACAAGGGGGGTGGGGGGGATGATCTGTGGGGTTGCCCAGACGGCTAGGCCCTTCACAGGAGTTATTAACCCCTTCCAGCAGTCCCCCATTCACTGAAGGGTGAACTGCTGAAAGGGGTTAATAACTACTGTGAAGGGGGGACTGCTGAAAGGGGTTAATAACTACTGTGAAGGGCCTCCCCCCCCCCTCCTCCGACGATGGGAGCATGGCTTCATGGGGTGGGGGCATGGCTTAACGGGGGAGTGGTACAGTGGGCTTGTGCCCCGGATGTTTTCAGACCCTAGCAACGCCCCTGCCGGCCACATAATCACTTGATCTTTTCTGTTAATGCCTAATTTTTAAGGCCCAGCTTCCCTTGGCCTAAAATAAAAATTTTCTAGGCTCCAACAGGGCACATTTCAGAGAATTCCCTTTTAAGACGCATAAAAATGTCCCCTGATTAAGATACATATTTTTTGTTGGAATTTTTGTCATTGACCCCCCTCTAGTATGTCACTGTCCATGTTGTGGGACTATTTGAGCAACTTCTACTAAGTATTTGGTGGCTGCAAATATGAGCTGAAGGTTTTTCAGGTTCGCCTGCCATTAAAGTGAATAGGGTCCGCCGTGAACTTGGGTTCGTGAACATTTGATCGCGTTCGCGAACCGTCCCGGCCGATGTTCGTCCTTCACTAGTGGCCAGACCCTGGCTTGAACAGTGGTTGCTTCTTAGTCTTATAGAAACATAGAATGTGTCGGCAGATAAGAACCATTTGGCCCATCTAGTCTGCCCAATATACTGAATACTATGGATAGCCCCTGGCCCTATCTTATATAAAGGATGGCCTTATGCCTATCCCATGCATGCTTAAACCCCTTCACTGTATTTGCAGCTACCACTTCTGCAGGAAGGCTATTCCATGCATCCACTACTCTCTCAGTAAAGTAATACTTCCTTATATTACTTTTAAACCTTTGCCCCTCTAATTTAAAACTGTGTCCTCTTGTGGTAGTTTTTCTTCTTTTAAATATGCTCTCTTCCTTTACCGAGTTGATTCCCTTTATGTATTTAAAAGTTTCTATCATATCCCCTCTGTCTCTTCTTTCTTCCAAGCTATACATATTAAGGTCCTTTAACCTTTCCTGGTAAGTTTTATCCTGCAATCCATGTACTAGTTTAGTAGCTCTTCTCTGAACTCTCTCTAGAGTATCTATATCCTTCTGGAGATATGGCCTCCAGTACTGCGCACAATACTCCAAGTGAGGTCTCACCAGTGTTCTGTACAGCGGCATAAGCACTTCACTCTTTCTACTGCTTATACCTCTCCCTATACATCCAAGCATTCTGCTGGCATTTCGTGCTGCTCTATTACATTGTCTTCCCACCTTTAAGTCTTCTGAAATAATTACTCCTAAATCCCTTTCCTCAGATACTGAGGTCAGGACTGTGTCAAATATTCTATATTCTGCCCTTGGGTTTTTACGCCCCAGGTGCATTATCTTGCACTTATCCACATTAAATTTCAGTTTCCAGAGTTCTGACCATTCTTCTAGTTTTCCTAAATCCTTTTCCATTTGGCGTTTCCCTCCAGGAACATCAACCCTGTTACATATCTTTGTGTCATCAGCAAAAAGACAAACCTTACCAGCGAGGCCTTTTGCAATATCACTTATGAAGATATTAAACAAAATCGGTCCCAGTACAGATCCCTGTGGAACCCCACTGGTAACATTACCTTGTTTTGAATGTTCTCCATTGACTACAACCCTCTGTTGTCTGTCACTCAGCCACTGCCTAATCCACTCAACAATATGGGAGTCCATGCTCAATGACTGCAGTTTATTGATAAGTCTTCTATGTGGGACAGTGTCAAAAGCCTTACTAAAATCTAGATATGCGATGTCTACTGCACCTCCACCGTCTATTATTTTATTCACCCAGTCAAAAAAATCTATAAGATTTGTTTGACATGATCTCCCTGAAGTAAACCCATGTTGTTTTTCATCTTGCAATCCATGGGATTTTAGATGTTCCACAATCCTATCCTTTAATAGGGTTTCCATTAATTTGCCTACTATTGATGTCAGACTCACTGGTCTATAGTTGCTCGATTCCTCCCTACTACCTTTCTTGTGAATGGGCACGACATTTGCCAATTTCCAATCTTCCGGGACGACTCCTGTTACTAATGATTGGTTAAATAAATCTGTTAACGGTTTTGCCAGCTCACCACTAAGCTCTTTTAATAATTTTGGGTGTATCTCATCAGGCCCCTGTGACTTATCTGTCTTCACCTTAGACAGCAAACTTAGAACATCTTCCTCTGTAAAGATACATGCATCAAACGATTTAATAGTCATTCTTTCTAGTGGAGGTCCTTCTCCTTTTTCTTTTGTAAAAACTGAACAGAAGTATTCATTAAGGCAGTCGGCTAGCCCTTTATTCTCTTCTACATACCTTCCGTCCTTTGTTTTTAATTTAGTTATTCCTTGTTTTAATTTCCTTTTTTCATTTATATATCTGAAGAATGTCTTATCCCCTTTTTTCATAGACTGAGCTAGTTTTTCTTCTGCCTGCGCTTTAGAAGTTCTTATAACTTGCTTGACCTCTCTCTGCCTAATCTTGTAGATTTCCTTATCTTCATTGCTCTGGGTTTTTTTATAATTACAAAATGCTAGCTTTTTATTTTTAATGATTTGGGCCACTTCTGCTGAGTACCACATTGGTCTTGAAGCTTTTTTCTGCCTAGTGTGTCTGGGTTCCAGAGGTCATTGCTGTGTCTGCTTGCTAATTACGGTATGTTTGGGTTCCAGAGGTTACAGCCATGTGTGGACTGATCCCTGCAGTTGTTACTATTTGGACAGGTCTTATGTTTGGGCTCCAGAAATCTTGATCAGCTGCCTTCAATCTGGATTCTACCCTTGCCATGTTTTCCAGTTTGAGGCACAGTTGTTTCACAAAATCTGTAACAATGTTATTTCAGTTGGGGTGTGGAATGGGATAGTGACATTGCTTACGCTGAGTTCACATCACCATTATTTTTCCATTCTGTTCTGATGGATCAGAAGAAAAATAAAGGTAAACCGGATCCTATGCATAACTGATGATCAAGATGCTCACAAGGGCGCCTCTGCGAGCAAATGGATGAGATGAGTATGTCTTTTTCTGTTTTTAAACCCTGAAAGGCCTCATTGTTACTGTCAGATGCTGCAAGAACGTTCGTGAGGCCTCCGGGACGGATCCAGACCCATTAAACTTGAATGGGTCGGCATCCCTCCGTTCCGCAAAAAGATAGGACATGTTCTATCTTTTTGCGGAACAGAAGTACGGAACGGAACCCCACAGAAGCACTCCGTAGTGCTTCCGTGGGGTTCTGTTCCGTGCTTGCGTTCTGCAAGTTCCGCATCTCCGGATTTGTGCACCCATTCAAGTCAATGGGTCCGCATCCGTGATGTGGAATGCACACTGAACGGTGCCCGTATATTGCGGATCCGCATATGCGGTCCGCAATGGGACACCTACGGTCGTGTGAATGAGCCCTAAGGGAAACATCTGCAACTGTTCTTTGTTTAGAGCCGCACCTGGTTTTGGCTCACAATCACTGATGGAAAATACTGACTAAAACACTGACTTGGGAAAGAGGCATAACTGATGGAAATAACTGACCAAATAACTGAAGTGTGAACTCGGCCTAAGGGCCCTTGCACACGACCGTATGCTCTCCAAGACATATGGTCCGTTAGCGGACCATATGTCCCGAAGCGGCATTGATCGTGTGCACGGGAGTACACAGTATCATAGATTACAAAGATGCTGTGCACGTCGGGCCACCCGCGGGACTATTGTCTCGCACTCATATAATCTTAGCCCAGCAGCCCCACTGAAGCGACAACCATCCCCAGGATGACGAGCATTGGAGCAACAATCATCCCCTAGAGACGAGCATCTGGCTAAGTATCATATTATTAACCCCTTCACTGCTTCCTTGTCTATACCCTTGCCCTGCAATATTCAATATTCCCTGCATTGCCCTGATCATTAACCCCTTCACTGCTTCCTTGCCTATACCCTGCAATATTATCATTAACCCCTTCACTGCTTCCTTGCCTATACCTTGCCCTGCAATATTACAATCCCTGCATTTACCCCTACCAACACCATACCCCTTTAATCCCTGCATTACCCCTGCTATCCTATTAACCCTTGCATTGCCTGTATTGAATTTACCCCTTTTATCCCGTAGGAATAGTTTATAGCCAGGTGGGTGGGTGTAAGAGTGTATATTTAGTCAAATTGTGGGGTGGAATTAGTTTAGTTTAGTGGGATTATATAGTGTTAGTGCAATTAGGTGTATAGTGCTATCCATGTATTGCGGTGTGCGTCTATATGTGTGTGTGTATATATATATATATATATATATATATATATATATATATATATATAAATATATATAGATATAGCAGAAAAGAATTGACTGTAAACTTATAATTAGTTCATAAATACTTTATTGTTCAGATACAGCCTATTGTCTTTTGTCGCCGCTGCAATTTAACGCACGTAGTTCAGGAAAAGGTAGAAGAAACAAGTAGTATAAAGAATAAATAGGCGGCGTCAACAATTGATGAATTACCCCCATTTATGAATATTAATTATTAATATGTACTCCAAATATTAATAATATTCCCTTTTACATTGGCGAGCCAGGCCCACTGCTAGGAATTTGTTTCTGTGTTTGGCTTTAGTGTAGAAAATCGCTTACTTTGTGAACTAGTCAGGCGAGAGAGACGTGGACAGTGGATTCTGTGCGTCCAGAGCCTGATAGGTCGGAGAGCTAATGTGGTTTATCAATCAGAGCTGAACACAGAGCAACATGTGCGTGTCACGGCGAGACCTGAACACGTGCGAGCGTCCATAGAAGTCATTGCATACCGTCGCTTTTAGAGAGCTACCGCCGTTGGTGCCGTTCGGAAGAAGTCCGGCTGGACGGGAGAAGGCGTTCCGGGTACTAGAGGACCTCCTCCAAGCCGCAAACGAAGGACAGGAAAAGACAGCACCAGAGAAGATGGCATCTCAACAAAAAGTTAGTATGGACTTCTCCACACTACAGCACTTAACAAAATACAGCACATTTAACCCCATCCTCCCCACCACATACAAGTCAGCAGAAATGCTGTGGTCCGATTTGTTGACACAGGCTTGTAGTCATGACAAGCTCTGTATTAACAAAGTACGGTATTGAATAAGGCAACCAAACGGCTTCAGATGCTAGCCAAACTTGTGCATACATTTGAGGATAGCATCTGCAAGCCAGAACATGTTGCACTGATGTTTCGGTCAACAGAGAAAATTCCTCCGAACATTCATTGCCAGTGCTGTGCCAGTAATTCGACCCAGGTTTCGGCATTGCAGGCACAGCTGGCAGAGAATGTACAATCTACGGTTGACTGAGACACGCAGGTGGCAAGAATAGTCACAGTTAGTAGAGAGGCAGAGGGAGGAAGTTGAGGCTCAGTTGACTCAGTCGTATGCTGAGATCAAGGCCTTCAAGGAACGGGCTGCCTCTACTAACGTGATGGTAGCCAAATTAAATGACGAAATTGCTGCTAGGTCCAGCTAATGTTTTGAAAAAATGGAGAACCGCACTCTATTTTTTCTTCTGGTGCCAATCAAGGGCTAGAAATAGCCACCAATATGTAACGAAAATTGAGGCACACAGATTGCTAGGTTTTTGCGTTTCAAAAGAATATATTTATTCACACAGTGGTTTCATGATCCAGTTACAACGTTTGTTCCCCGTGTATGTCCATGTCGTGTTTTTGTTATCTGTTTTATGTGTTTTTGTTATGTTGACCAGTGATGTTATGTTGATGGCGGTAGTCAGAAGAAAGCCATTAGAAAGTAATGGCCAGAAGAAAGCCATTTCTTTCAGCTAAAAACAAAAAGGCATGTTGTGAGTTTGCGAAAAGGCATGTGGGAAGACTCCCAAAATGTATGGAGGAAGGTGCTCCGGTCTGGTGAGACTAAAATTGAACTTTTCGGCCATCAAAGAAAACGCAATGTCTGGCGCAAACCCAACATATCACATCACCCAAAGAACACCATCCCCACAGTGAAACATGGTGGTGGCAGCATCATGCTGTGGGGATGTTTTTCAGCAGCTGGGACTGGGAAACTGGTCAGAGTTTAGGCAAAGATGGATGGTGCTAAATACAGGGATATTCTTGAGCAAAACCTGTACCACTCTGTGCGTGATTTGAGGCTAGGACGGAGGTTCACCTTCCAGCAGGACAATGACCCCAAACACACTGCTAAAGCAACACTGGGGTGGTTTATGGGGAAACATGTAAATGTTGGAATGGCCTAGTCACAGCCCAGATCTCAATCCAATAGAAAATCTTTGGTCAGACTTAAAGATTGCTGTTCACAAGCGCAAACCGTCCAACTTGAAGGAGCTGGAGCAGTTTTGCAAGGAGGAATGGGCAAAAATCACAGTGGTAAGATGTGGCAAGCTCATAAAGACTTATCCAAAGCGACTTGGATCTGTGATTGCCGCAAAAGGTGCCTCTACAAAGTATTGACTTCAGGGGGGTGAATAATTATGCACATTGACTTTTTCTGTTATTTTGTCCTATTTGTTGTTTGCTTCACAATAAAAAAACAAAACAATCTTCAAAGTTGTGGGCATGTTATGTAAATTAAATTATGCAAATCCTCAAACAATCCATGTTAATTCCAGGTTGTGAGGCACCAAAATATGAAAAAAGTCAAGGGGGGTGAATACATTTGGAAGGCACTGTATGCCAGCGATTTCTACTGGCCTCCACAAGACAGGTTAACAGGGGGAAATCAGCATGAGTGCACATAAGTAAGACAACGATACAGTGCCATCAAGAACAAGATGGTGCTTCATTCACAGCTCCCCTTGGATATCCTAACCTATTAGTATGGCCATCCTTATCTGTTGGTACAGATGGATGTGGTAGCATAGGATGCAATCCTCTGATGGTTAGGTGTTCAGACACCAGTGTTGGAATAACGAGGGGTCCTGTGAGATGAAGGTCAGCCCAATGTCTTTCTATACACTGGGGTCAAAGGTATTGGTGCTGGTATTTGGCAACTAATTGCACCATGAGGGGAGAACTTCTCCAGAAGCGCAAGGTACCGTATTTTTCGCTTTATAAGACGCACCTGATGATAAGACGCACCTAGATTTTTGAGGAGGAAAATAAGAAAAAAATTTTTTGAACCAAAAGGTGTGCTTTTGGAGGGGTTTTGAACTAATGGTGTGCTTTTGGAGGGGTTTTGAACTAATGGTGGTCTGTGGATGACGCACTGTTATGGGGGGAGCTGTGGGTGACGCACTGTTATGGGGGGACCTGTGGGTGACGCACTGTTATGGGGGGACCTGTGGGTGACGCACTGTTATGGGGGGACCTGTGGGTGACGCACTGTTATGGGGGGACCTGTGGGTGACGCACTGTTATGGGGGGACCTGTGGGTGACGCACTGTTATGGGGGGACCTGTGGGTGACGCACTGTTATGGGGGGACCTGTGGGTGACGCACTACTACGGGAGATGTAGCATCATATATAGCATCTTATGTAATGGGGGTCACTATTCACACAGGGACAATATACTGTGACACATATGATACTGTGACCAGCATAAGATGATCTTATGCTGGTCACAGTATCATGTGTCACAGTATATTGTCCCTGTGTGAATAGTGACCCCCATTACACCACCGGGCACACAGTAGACTTTATATGTAAAATCTTTTAATGGCTCTGCTTTCTTCTATACCAGTACTCACTATGAAAGCAGCAGTCCGGCCAGCACGTGACGTCACTCACTCAGTCAGTCACGCTCCTGCCAGCTTCATTAATGAAGTGGAGGAGCATGACCGAGTGAGTGACGTCACGCGCCAGCAAGACCGCTGCTTTCATAGTGAGTACTGGTATAGAAGAAAGCAGAGTGTAATGAAGCCGTTTTCATATGTAAAGTCTATAATCTTCAAGCAGTGTCTCTGCTTTAAACTAGGGCAATCCTCTGTAGTGCAACTCACTATGAAAGCGGCAGGCAGAGCGGCAGCGTAACCTCGCGATTCTCACTCATTAAAGCTCCTCCCACTTCCTTCCCATGAATGAGTGAGAATCGCGAGGTTACGCTGCCGCTCTGCCTGCCGCTTTCATAGTGAGTTGCACTACAGAGGATTGCCCTAGTTCAGTGGTGGGCAACCTTTTTTTTCAACTGAGCCAAATCTCGCCAAAACCACGATTGAAATTTATTTTGAGAGCCACATTTTTAAAACCGAAAATACATAGGATGGTACACTGTTTTTAGTTTCAATAAGTTTTTATTGAGAATATTGTGCATGCAAGTATCCACATAGGTCGGGTACTGTGGGACTCTTTGCACCGGCCCTGTCACGTGGACGTGACCAGAGCCTGTGCAAGGATTTTTTGGCAACACAAGCGAAGCTACATCTCGGTGACCCCCCCCTCCCCCCGCCCCGCCCGCAGCTCACCTGGTCCTGGTTCTGTCTGCAGCAGCTGGCTCTCCTCTGTGTGGTCCTGATATCTTCGCTCTGCTTCAATCTGGTTTGAGGACTGTACTTTTCGCCCTATAAGATGCACATAGGTTTTAGAGGAGTATAATCAGAAACAATATTTTCCATTATACCTCAGGTCAGACCACCAATCAGACCCCCAATGTTAATCATACCTCAGATCAGCCCCCCATATCAGCCGTCAGCACCCCATCCATCATGCCCATGTCAGCCGTCAGCCCCCATCCATCATGCCCCCATGTCAGCCGTCATGCCCCTATGTCAGCCGTCAGCCCCCCATGTCAGCACCCCATCCATCATGCCCATGTCAGCCGTCAGCACCCCATCCATCATGCCCATGTCAGCCGTCAGCACCCCATCCATCATGCCCATGTCAGCCGTCAGCACCCCATCCATCATGCCCATGTCAGCCGTCAGCACCCCATCCATCATGCCCATGTCAGCCGTCAGCACCCCATCATGCCCATGTCAGCCCCCATCCATCATTACCCCCCATGTCAGCCATCAGCCCCCCATGTCAGCCATCATGCCCCCCATGTCAGCCGTCAGCACCCCATCCATCATGCCCATGTCAGCTGTCAGCCCCCATCCATCATGCCCCCCATGTCAGCCGTCATGCCCCTATGTCAGCCGTCAGCACCCCATGTCAGCCGTCAGCCATCAGCCCCCCATGTCAGCACTCCATCCATCATGTCCATGTCAGCCGTCAGCCATCATGCCCCCCATGTCAGCCATCATGACCTTATGTCAGCCGTCAGCACCCCATCCATCATGCCCATGTCAGCCGTCAGCACCCCATCCATCATGCCCATGTCAGCCGTCAGCACCCATCCATCATTACTCCCATGTCAGCCATCATGCCCCCCATGACAGCCGTCAGCCCCCATCCATTATGCTCCCTAATGAGGGACAATGTTGGAGTCTGCACCATCGGGGGGGTGACATGATGAGGGACAATGTTGGAGTCGGTACCTGATATATCACTGGGGTCTGGCTGGAGTGGGGTCGGTCTGGTCCTGGCTCCAATCTCAGCTGGCTCTGCCTTAAGGTGTCTTCTCCAGAGTCCAGACTAGAGTCCAGCAGGGTCGGCCAAGTTCCAACAAGTCGTGCCTCAGTGTTACTCTGTGACTGTGTTCTTCTGCTGCCAGCCTAGAGGGGCAGCTTTTACAGGCCATAGCAGACAGAGCAGCTCCGCCTCCTCGCCTCCCTCCGCCGCGGCCCCACTGACAGTCAGTGACGCCTCCTTTGGCCTGAGCGCCGCACGGCACACATGTAGGCAGGACAGCCGCAGGCTGCCGCCCCCGAGAGGAGGGAGGGGAGCGGGCGCCCGGCACACAGAACAGTGCTCCAGACTAAAAAAAAATTCCTAGTAGCCATTGGCTCCTGAACTGAAAAATTTAGGAGCCAAATCAAATTTTTAGTCGCCAAATCGAAACTGAATCAAAATTTTGGTATCGTGACAACGCTACGCCGATCAGATCGGCGTAGGGTTGTTTTGAAACCAAAATTTTGATTCGCTTTCGTCACCATAAAAAAGTATTGTGATACTCAATACCGTGCAAAAAAAAAAAAAACACCAAAAAAAGCCACGTGCATTTCGCATTTTATGAAACATTCGGCCCATAATAGAACAGTCCTATGCTATTTTTTGGGGTGACAAGGTGACTAAAAAGGCTATGTAATATGTTTATTTATTTATTGTTTATATATTTTATATGTAAAATTGGGAAAGGGGGGATTTAAACTTAATATTTTAAAGTACTTTCACATTAGCGTTTTTCATTTCCGGCACTGAGTTCCGTCACAGGGGCTCTATACCGGAAAATAACTGATCAGTTTTATCCCCATGCATTCTGAATGGAGAGTAATCCGTTCAGGATGCATCAGGATGTCTTCAGTTCAGTCATTTTGACTGATCAGGCAAAAGATAAAACCGTAGCATGCTACGGTTTTATCTCCGGCGAAAAAAAATGAAGATTTGCCTGAATGCCGGCTCCGGCATTTTTCCCCATAGGAATGTATTAGTGCCAGATCCGGCATTCAAAATACTGGAATGCACCCGCACTAAATCCGGACCTATTCACTTCTATGGGGCTGTGCACATGAGCAGTGATTTTCACACATCACTTGTGCGTTGCGTGAAAATCGCAGCATGCTCTGTTGTGCGTTTTTCGCGCAACGCAGGCCCCATAGAAGTTAATGGGGCTGTGTGAAAATCGCAAGCAAGTGCGGATGCGGCGTGATTTTCACCATGGTTCCTAGGATGAAAGTCTATTCACTGTATTATTTTCCCTTATAACAACATGGTTATAAGGGAAAATAATAGCATTCTGAATACAGAATGCTTAGTACAAGGTCAATATAATAAACATTGGTGGCGCAGTGCGCCCCCCCCATCACCCCAATATAATAAACATTGGTGGTGCAGTGCGCCCCCCCTCAATATAATAAACATTGGTGGCGCAGTGCGCCCCCCCCATCACCCCAATATAATAAACATTGGTGGCGCAGTGCGCCCCCCCTCAATATAATAAACATTGGTGGCGCAGTGCGCCCCTCCAACACCCCAGTATAATAAACATTGGCGGCGCAGTGCGCCCCTCCAACACCCCAGTATAATAAACATTGGTGGCGCAGTGCGCCCCCCCTCAATATAATAAACATTGGTGGCGCAGTGGGCCCCTCCAACACCCCAGTATAATAAACATTGGCGGCGCAGTGCGCCCCCCCATCACCCCAATATAATAAACATTGGTGGCGCAGTGCGCCCCCCCTCAATATAATAAACATTGGTGGCGCAGTGGGCAGTGCCAATGAGGGTTAAAAAATAAAATAATAATTAACTCACCTCCTCCAATTGATCGTCTCCTGTTCTTACTTCTTTCTAGTTTCTTCAGGACGCAGGACCTGTGGTGACATCACTGTGCTCATCACATGATCCATCACCATGGTAATGGGCCATGTGATGAGCTAAGTGACGTCACCACAGGTCCTGAAGAAACTAGAAAGAAGTAAGAACAGGAGACCGGCAGCTACCTGATCAACTGGAGGAGGTGAGTTAATTTTCTTTTATTATTTTTAACCCTCATTGGCACTTCCCACTGTGCCACCAACGTTTATTATACTGGGGGGGGGGGGGGCACTGTGCCACCAACGTTTATTATACTGGGGGGGGCGCACTGTGCCACCAACGTTTATTATACTGGGGGGGGGGGTGGCGCACTGTGCCACCAACGTTTATTATACTGGGGGGGGCACTGTGCCACCAACGTTTCTTATACAAATACAGGAGGCGGGTGCCGGAATCAAATAGCCGACACCCGACCTTTGTGACAGGGGGCTGCGATCAGCGGCAGTTAACCCCTCAGGTACCGCACCTGAAGGGTTAACTCAACTGCAGCTGATCGCAGCTCCCTGTCACAGAGGTCGGGTGTCGGCTATTTGATTCCGGCACCCGCCTCCTGTATTTGTATTACAGGTCAGTTTTCTTCATTGGTGGCGCAGTGGCCACAGCCCCTCCCCTCCTCCTCCCATCTCTTCTTATTGGCAGCGGCGGGGGCAGCAGCACAGGGGGGAGGGAGAGACTCCTCCTGCGCTGCTGAGAACATCATCTCCTGTGCCCGCCGCTGTATTGAGCAGAGCTGCGGCGGCGGGTCCAGTCGCAAATGGCATCTGGAGCCCTGCAGAAGAGCCGCATTAAAGTGTGTAAAGAGCCGCATGTGGCTCGCGAGCCGTGGCTTGCCGACCACTGCCCTAGTTTAAAGCAGAGACACTGCTTGAAGATTATAGACTTTACATGTGATAATTACCGTGAGCGGGGTCCGATGTATTACAGTACAGTGACTGCATCGGGCCCCGCCGCGAGTGTTGCCAGCCTCCGTCCCCTCCTCCCACCCCTCTGATACATCGCGGCTTGCGATGTATCAGCGTGACCAAAGTAAACATGGCAGTGTTCGCTTTATAAGATGCACTGCCATTTTCCCCCCACTTTTGGGGGGGGAAAAAGTGCGTCTTATAAAGCGAAAAATACGGTAATTTTCTTCTGTCCTAGGTATGTTTACAATAGAGCCGAAGGAAAAACCCTGATGACGTCAGAGAAGAGACTTTTCATCCGCCCTGACACTCTTGTGAGGCTCCAGAGGATCCCACTCTGTTTTGGCAGTCAGCTTAAGCAACTCGTGTTAGTCTTCTGCAAAGAAGATGAAATTCTCAAAGGTCTTCTAGAGATGGATAACTAAGCCATCTTTCAGCTGGAGCATTACAGGTCTAAAAGATAACTGTGATCTCCCATGCTTTGGAGAAAGACTCAGGCGTTTTCTGATGGGAGAGCCTGTTTGGCTACAGCCCAAAAGCTGGTTCTGGTCATCGCCATGTACCTGGAATTGTGTTTGGTCTACCGGAGGGTGACTAGACTGGCCAACCAGTTACAGGGGAACCAGGCAGAACTACATGCGAGACAGCGATGGAGAAGGTTCAGGGTTTAACATCTGAGAAGCCCAGCAATCTTGGAATTCATATGTATGGTTATGGGTCTTCAAGACAGGCCCGCAAGCCAGTCCTGAAACCCCATAACGTCGTAAACATAGGCATCGCTACAGGGGGGCAATTGCCCCCTAGGTTATTCCTTGCCCCCCTCCCCCGCGTGCCCCTCCATGACAGTGACGTAGCCCCGGGTGCAAAATTGCAGGGGGCGCCAGGCAGCAGCAATTTTAATGTGTGCCATGGGAGCTTATGTCTCCCGTCCCCTCCGTTCAGCCTCATAGGCTTCAGGCTAGTGACCTAGAGCAGTAGAGCGGTGCAGGAGATCGCGATTACCTCACCGTGACCTCCTGCACCAGGTCTCGCAAAATGACGTGATGATGCAGCGCAGGAGGTCATGGTGATGTGTTCGTGACCGCCTGCGCCGGGACGTTTGAAGACAGGCCAGAAGTGGTGATGGAGTAAGGAAGAGAGGTAAGTATTTATTTATTGTTTTAATAGGCAGGCCATGGACTGGGGGCACTATGGGGGTGGGGGACATTATAAAAGGAGGCAATCATATATGGAAAGGATGGGGCCATGGACTGGGGGGACTATGGGGGTGGGGGACATTATAAAAGGACGCAATCATATATGGAAAGGATGGGGGCCATGGACTTGGGGGTACTATTTGGCTGGGGACATTTTAAAAGGAGGCAATCATATATGGAAAGGATGGGTGCCATGGACTGGGGGGACTATGAGGGTGGGGGACATTATACAAAGGAGGCAATCATATATGGAAAGGATAGGGACCATGGGACCATATTTAGCATGGCTGGATCATAACAAGGTTCCAAGTAGAGCTTCAACATGCAACAAGAAGAAATGGGAGTGAGACAAAACATTTTTTGAGCATTCAATTTAATGAAAACAACGAATAAACTGAAACAGGCTGTTTTTCAGCTGATCAAAAGTTTAGGACCACACCTCCAAAAAAAAAATAAACCCCCCCAAAACAGAAATCCAACTTCCAAACATGAACTCAGTAATGAGTAGCTCCTCCGTTATTGTTTATCACTTTCAAAATTTGTTTCGGCATGCTTGATGCAAGCGTTTCCATAAGGTGAGTGGGAACATTTCTCCAAGTGGTGAAGACGGCCGCACGAAGGCCATCTACTGTCTGGAACTGTTGTCCATTTTTGTAAACTTCCCTTGCCATCCATCCCCAAAGGTTCTCAATTGGATTTAGATCAGGGGAACATGCAGGATGGGCCAAAAGAGTGATGTTATTCTCCTGGAAGAAGTCCCTTGTCCTGCGGGCATTGTGTACTGTAGCGTTGTCCTGTTGAAAAACCCAGTCGTTACCACACAGGCGAGGGCCCTCAGTCATGAGGAATGCTCTCTGCAACATCTGGACATAGCCAGCGGCCGTTTGACGCCCCTGCACTTCCTGAAGCTCCATTGTTCCACTGAAGGAAAAAGCACCCCCAGACCATTATGGCGCCCCCTCGACTGTCGTGTGTAGAAAACATCTCAGGTGGGATTTGCTTGTCATGCCAGTAACGTTGGAAACCATCAGGACCATTAAGGTTAAATTTTTTCTCATCAGAGAATAAAACTTTCTTCCACCTTTGAATGTCCCATGTTTGGTGCTCTCTTGCAAAGTCCAAACGAGCAGTTCTGTGGCGTTCAAGGAGACGAGGTCTTTGAAGACATTTTTTGTTTTTTGAAGCCCTTCAGTCTCAGGTGCCGTCTGATGGTTATGGGGCTGCAGTCAGCACCAGTAAGGGCCTTAATTTGGGTCGAGGATCGTCCAGTGTCTTGACGGACAGCCAATTGGATCCTCCGGCTCAGTGCTGATGAAATTTTTTGGGGTCTTCCACTTGACTTTTTTGTTCCATAACCCTCAGGATCATTTAAGAAATTCGAAATTACTGTATTACTGCGTCCCACCTCAGCAGCGATGGCGCGCTGTAAGAGACCCTGCTTATGCAGTTCAACAACCCGACCACTTTCAAAAAGGGAGAGTTTTTTTTGCCTTTGCCATCACAACGTGTGACTACCTGACAGAAAATGACAATGAATCCACATCTTTGCACAGATTTGGCCTTTTAAAGGCATGTGGTCCTAAAATTTGGATCAGCTGAAAAACAGCCTTTTTCAGTTTAATCGTTATTTTCAATTAATTGAATGTTATTAATCAAAATTTTACGAAATTTTTGCAAAAAAAGACATTTTTCACTTTCAGTTGTAAATTTTTTTAAAAAAAACGACATTCATATATAAATTTTTCTCTGAATTTATTGTTCTACGTGTCTTTGATTAAAAAAAAAATGTTTGGGTAAAAAAAAAAAATGGTTTGGGTAAAAGTTATAGCGTTTACAAACTATGGTACAAAAATGTGAATTTCTGCTTTTTGAAGCAGCTCTGACTTTCTGAGCACCTGTCATGTTTCCTGAGGTTCTACAATGCCCAGACAGTAGAAAACCCCCACAAATGACCCCATTTCGGAAAGTAGACACCCTAAGGTATTCGCTGATGGGCATAGTGAGTTCATAGAACTTTTTATTTTTTGTCACAAGTTAGCGGAAAATGATGATTTTTAATTTTTTATTTTCCTTACAAAGTCTCATATTCCACTAACTTGTGACAAAAAATAAAAACTTCCATGAACTCACTATGCCCATCAAGAAATACCTTGGGGTGTCTTCCTTCCAAAATGGGGTCACTTGTGGGGTAGTTATACTGCCCTGGCATTCTAGGGGCCCTAATGTGTGAGAAGTAGTTTGAAATCAAAATGTGTAAAAAATGCCCTGTGAAATCCTAAAGGTGCTCTTTGGAATGTGGGCCCCTTTGCCCACCTAGGCTGCAAAAAAGTGTCACACATCTGGTATCGCCGTACTCAGGAGAAGTTGGGGAATGTGTTTTGGGGTGTCATTTTACATATACCCATGCTGGGTGAGAGAAATATCTCGGTCAAATGCCAACTTTGTATAAAAAAATGGGAAAAGTTGTCTTTTGCCGAGATATTTATCTCACCCAGCATGGGTATATGTAAAATGACACCCCAAAACACATTGCCCAACTTCTCCTGAGTACGGCGATACCAGATGTGTGACACTTTTTTGCAGCCTAGATGCGCAAAGGGGCCCAAATTCCTTTTAGGGGGGCATTTTTAGACATTTGGATCCCAGACTTCTTCTCACGCTTTAGGGCCCCTAAAATGCCAGGGGAGTATAAATACCCCACATGTGACCCCATTTTGGAAAGAAGACACCCCAAGGTATTCAATGAGGGGCATGGCGAATTCATTTTTTTTTTGGTACAAGTTAGCGGAAATTGTTTTTTTTTTTTTTTTTCTCACAAAGTCTCCTTTTCCGGTAACTTGTGACAAAAAATAAAATTTTACATGAACTCGCCATGCCCTTCACAAAATACCTTGAGGTGTCTTCTTTCCGAAATGGGGTCACATGTGGGGTATTTATACTGCCCTGGCATTTTAGGGGCCCTAAAGCGTGAGAAAAAGTCTGGAATATAAATGTCTAAAAATTTTGATGCATTCTGTGAGGGGTATGGTGAGTTCATGTGAGATTGTATTTTTTGTCACAAGTTAGTGGAATATGAGACTTTGTAAGAAAAAACAAAAAAAAAAAAAATATCAATTTCCGCTAACTTGTGCCAAAAAAAGTCTGAATGGAGCCTTACAGGGGGGTGATCAATGACAGGGGGGTGATCAGGGAGTTTATATGGGGTGATCACCCCCCTGTCATTGATCAGCCCCCTGTAAGGCTCCATTCAGAGGTCCGTATGTGTTTTGCGGATCCACGGATCGTATCCGCAAAACACATACGGACGTCTGAATGGAGCCTTACAGGGGGGTGATCAATGACAGGGGGGTGATCAATGACAGGGGGTGATCAATGACAGGGGGTGATCAGGGAGTCTATATGGGGTGATCACCCCCCCTGTAAGGCTCCATTCAGAGGTCCGTATGTGTTTTGCGGATCCACGGATCCATGTATCCGTAAAAAACATACGGACGTCTGAATGGAGCCTTACAGGGGGGTGATCAATGACAGGGGGGTGATCAGGGAGTCTATATGGGGTGATCACCCCCCTGTCATTGATCACCCCCCCTGTAAGGCTCCATTCAGACGTCTGTATGTGTTTTGCAGATCCGATCCATGGATCCATGGATCCGTGGATCCGCAAAACACATACGGACCTCTGAATGGAGCCAGCCTTACAAGGGGGTGATCAATGACAGGGGGGTGATCAGGGAGTCTATCACCCCCCTGTCATTGATCACCCCCCTGTAAGGCTCCATTCAGACGTCTGTATGTGTTTTGCGGATCCGATCCATGTATCCGTAAAAAACACACAGACGTCTGAATGGAGCCTTACAGGGCGGTGATCAATGACAGGGGGGTGATCAATGACAGGGGGGTGATCAGGGAGTCTATATGGGGTGATCACCCCCCTGTCATTGATCACCCCCCTGTAAGGCTCCATTCAGACGTCCGTATGTGTTTTGCAGATCCGATCCATGTATCCGTGGATCCGTAAAAAACATACGGACGTCTGAATGGAGCCTTACAGGGGGGTGATCAATGACAGGGGGGTGATCAGGGAGTCTATATGGGGTGATCAGGGGTTAATAAGTGACAGGGGGGGTGTAGTGTTCTGCTTGGTGCTACTTATTACAAAGCTGCCTGTGTCCTCTGGTGGTCGATCCAAGCAAAAGGGACCACCAGAGGACCAGGTAGCAGGTATATTAGACGCTGTTATCAAAACAGCGTCTAATATACCTGTTAGGGGTTAAAAAATCGCATCTACAGCCTGCCAGCGAACGATCGCCGCTGGCAGGCTGAAGATCCACTCGCTTACCTTCCGATCCTGTGAACGCTCGCGCCTGTGTGCGCGCGTTCACAGGAAATCTCGCGTCTCGCGAGATGACGCACGGATGCGTCCAGGAGGAATGAATCGACCGCCGCCAGGACGCATCCGTGCGTTAGGCGGTCGGAAAGGAGTTAAGATCCAACAATGTAAAACATGATTTTTTTGCCATTTTTCAAATGGTCTTAAACTTTTGATCAGGACTGTATTTGAAGCACTATAGGAGGTATTATAACTACTGCAGACAGTATAGGGGACTTTATTACTACTGCATGCTCTTATAGGGGTATCTTATAGAGGGGTCTTGTTACTGCTGGGGGCATTATTATTGAGCACATATTAATTGGGATCAGGGGCGTTGCTAGGGTCTCAAGCCCCAATACATATGTGCCATATTCTAAAAGGATCTGCCCGAAACACACACACATAAGCTCGCACTAGGCCTAAAGACATATTTTACTTGCTGCATGGACACTAACAAACATACAGCACTATATACCTCTCACATCCAGTGCCTCCCTGGTGATGTCTCCTCTGATGTTGATGTCCCCCCCCCCCCCCCCCCCCCATCTTTTCCATTCGGGCCAGACAACTTCTTTCAACCGCGTCTAGTCTCTGCAGAGTTTACCAAACAGACATCTTCGGTTCCTCACTTTTTTTAATATCATCATCCTCCCCACCCTGCTACCCCAACAGTATTATCCTGGTGCTGCCCAGAATACTGTGCCTACTGTGGTCCCCAATGCCCCTAAATACTACCACAGAAATTATACTGCCATACAGATTAGTCCACCTATAGTAATATAAAAGTCCTACTTATAACAATAATTCCCTCCCAGAGTGCCCTTCTTAGTAATACTGACCCCTACAATGACCCCAATAATGATACTACTCCTAAAGAGTGCCCCTGTTAGTGATAGTGCCCTCCATATTGTGCCCAATAATAATGGTTTACCATAGTGCACCCAGCAGTAACAAGGCGCGCTATAATATTAATAAGGCTGCCTTGTAGTACTTATTCACCATTATAGTGTACCCAGTAGTTATAATGTCCCCTATAAGACCCCCAGTGGTTACTGTCTAATGCCCCCTATAGTGCCCCAGTAGTTTAATGCCCTTCTGTGGTGCCACCAGCCCACCAATAGGTATAATGCCCTCCTGTAGTGCCCTAGCAGTAATATTGCCCTCCTGTGGTGCCTCTATAGGAATAATGCCCTCCTGCAGTGCCCCAGTACTAATAATGCCCTCCTGTGCCCCCAATAGGTATAATGTCCTTCTGTAGTGCACCAGTAGTAATAAGGCCCTTCTGTGGTGTCCCCAATAGGTATAATACTTCCCTGTAGTGCACCAGTTGTAATAAGGCCCTCCTGTGGTGTCCCCAATAGGTGTAATACCCTTCTGTAGTGCCCTAGCAGTAATACGGCCCTCCTGTGGTGCCTCTATAGGAATAAGGCCCTCCTGCAGTGCCCCAATACTAATAGAAACATAGAATGTGTCGGCAGATAAGAACCATTTGGCCCATCTAGTCTGCCCAATATACTGAATACTATGGATAGCCCCCGGCCCTATCTTATATGAAGGATGGCCTTATGCCTATCCCATGCATGCTTAAACCCCTTCACTGTATTTGCAGCTACCACTTCTGCAGGAAGGCTATTCCATGCATCCACTACTCTCTCAGTAAAGTAATACTTCCTTATATTACTTTTAAACCTTTGCCCCTCTAATTTAAAACTGTGTCCTCTTGTGGTAGTTTTTCTTCTTTTAAATATGCTCTCTTCCTTTACCGAGTTGATTCCCTTTATGTATTTAAAAGTTTCTATCATATCCCCTCTGTCTCTTCTTTCTTCCAAGCTATACATATTAAGGTCCTTTAACCTTTCCTGGTAAGTTTTATCCTGCAATTTATCCTGTGCCCCAATAGGTATAATGTCCTCCTGTAGTGCACCAGTAGTAATAAGGCCCTCCGGTGGTGTCCCCAATAGGTATAATACTTCCCTGTAGTGCACCAGTACTAATAATGCCCTCCTGTGGTACCCCCAATAGGTATCATATCCTCCTATAGTGCCCAAGTTCCAGCAATACTTATAGTGCCCCCCAACAGTTATAATGTCCCCACATAGGGCCCCCATGTAAAATGACCTCTTCAGTGTCCCCAGTACTTGCAAAGGGCCCTTGTAGTTATAACAATCCCCCAGTGGCTCCAGCAGGTATAATGCCAACATTTAGTGCCCATAGCATTCACAAAGTCCTCACTGTGGACAAGATATAAAAAAAATACTCACCTGACTTTCCACCGCCGGAGGTCCAAGTTGCAGCTTCTAGATTCAGACGGGCATGTTGAAGTCACCGCGCCGTCTGTGTCTTGGCGCGATGACTTCATCAAGACACCTGAGACCCGGCACAGGCAGTTGCTTTGCGACCGCCTGCACCATTCTACAAGCAAGCAGCCATAGTAATTCAACTGTATCGCCGTCCTTAGGTCGGCAAGTCAGTTGTATAGCTACCAGCTGTAACATTCGGAGCCCTGGACAAAACATCAGGGGCTCAAGCCCCGAATGTTTTGACCTGGCGACGCCCCTCATGGGGATACTATTGGAGGTACTGTGGGGCAGTGTTCCTCAACTCAAGTCCTCAGGGCCCACCTGCCGGTCATGATTTGAGTGTATCCCACAGAATGAATACCTGTGTCCTGATGCACTGACATTAATTTTATCATCTGCTCAATACTAAGGAAATCCTGAGCATATGACCGGCAGGTGGTTCCTGAGGACTGGAGTTGAGGAACCCTGCTGTAGGGAACACTATTACCATTAAGGACAGTTTGGGAGCATATTATTATGGGGGACTATTTGAATAGAACTAGCTCAGTATTGGAGGTAGCAGCAGGATGACAGTGTTTAGGCACCAGGAAAGGGAGGATGATAGTAAAGTGAGAAATCAAAAAAAAAAAAATCTGGGAAACTCTGCAGAGATGACACATGGCGGAAAGAAGGTGTCATGGCGGTCTAATCTCCGAATTAAGAGATTGAGGAAGTCTACATGACAGGAGATGTCACTGGATGTCAGAGGTGTGTGCTGCTGTATTCTCCTGTATATTTCGTAGCAATGTATGTAATGTCCATCCAAATATCTGTTTCACGGTAGGGTAGGGGGGAGAGGGTATATAGAATTTGGCCCACACTGCCTCAGCCTGGCCCCAGACTTCAGGTCACACTTAGTGTGTGTTCTGAATTCTTGGGCATTACACCCATCTACTACATTATCTGTACTCAGAGAGTTATCACTGTGTTATCTGTGGTGTTACAGAGGATTTGCAAGTGACATCTACGACATTATTTGTAAAAGGGGCGTGGCCACAGGTGGGGCGCAATACTTGGCTTGCCCCGGGTGCTGGCAACCCACGCTACTCCACTGCCTGCTGATTCCCCTTTAAAATGCTGGCTGCGGCGATCTGTCAGTTTTGCCAAACTGAAAGTACTGCCCATGCTGCACACCCGCTTCACTACGGGCTCCTCGGCAGTCAAGTGAATCTTCCCCCGCCCACCGCAGCTGCAATTGGCTGGAGGGAGAGGGCAGCACTGCTATTGGCTGCCTGTGTATTTCAGCCTAACAGGGTATCCCTGCATACCGCAATACTTTCGTATTTTGTAATCCTATTTATATATACTTATTTCGTTTTTTTGAGTAGTATGATTAAGTGGTGAAAATTATTAGTACCCTCCCATTTTCTTATGTGCCTTCCCCCCTATATATTGATCCTAGAGTCACCACTGGACTCGTAAATATTATTTATTTGTAAAAATCATATTGGTTTGGGTGTTGGGTGGGGGAGGGATGAGGATCTGTTTTTGTGTGAATGGGGAAAAGAGTAGATCCCCAAGAACTGTGAAGTTCGTAAGGGAGGGACTGAATGTCAGTAAGTGCGGTGCTTATTCCCACAGTTAGAATTTAGGTGCTATGACATCACCTCTTACTCAAGAAATTCTGACCTGCCTTGTAAAGACCTACATATCTGTCCATGGGAGAAGCCCCTCAACGATAGATTCTTCAATCAAGAAGAAAGGAGATGTGCCGGATGAAAGTCGTGCCTTCGCTAAAAGGAGGCCATTCCACGGTTGACCGTACCCCACAAAGAAGGAGGTGCTACGTGAATCGACCTAGAGGTGTGTGTGTGTGTAAGAGTGTACATTTAGTTAGATTGTGGGGTGGAATTAGTTTGCATTATATAGTGTTGGTGTAATAAGGTGTATAGTGTTGTCCATGTATTGCGGTGTGCGTCTATATGTATATATATATTTATCTAACTATTGATATAAGTATATATATAGATATAGCAGAAAAGGATTGACTGTAAACTTGTAATTGTTTAATAAATACTTTATTGTTCAGATACAGGTCGTAGCCTCTTGTCGCCGCCGCAATTCAACGCACGTAGTTCAAGAAAAGGTAGAAGCAACAGGTAGTATAAAGAATAAATAGGTGGAGTCAACAATAGATTTATGAATATTAATTAATATTAACTCCAAATATTATTAATATTCCCTTTTACACTATGTATACACATTTACACAGAAAACGCTATCAATCACTGATAACACCTCCCTGTGAACAATTTAGTCAGAAATAGCAGAGATTTAAATATATAACTATATATCAATCTGCTCAGCTCCTCCCGCTCTATAGCATGATGCCTGCCGATTTCATTGCATTTTGTGGTAACAGGTCTTCTTTTACTCCTTCCCCATATGCATTT